>NC_092645.1:46576041-46776041 GCF_039555335.1 Amphiura filiformis
AACACCAGGGTTTGAAAAAAAAATATGCAGTACCAAACATTAATAGTTTTTCCTTCCCGACATTTACTGAAAAAATTAAAATTATTGCATTTCATTTGGCCGAGAAATGAATTTCACAGTGAAAAGGTGTAACCCAAATTTTGCTCATTTTAACACCAAATTCGATCATTGGATTGCTTCATTAAATGACTGAGTGAGCCTCGTACAACAATAACAATCAACTCAGCAGCGTTCTGAGTGTATTAGTATAAATCAAGTATGTGACAGGCAGGTAAATAGCACTTAAGATATCTTCAACTGCGTGGACAACAATAATGGAACTGCCCACCTACTACTAGTTGAAAAGAATTTCACTTAATATTTACCTCCCAGATGTGAGACTTCATTTCCATGAATTTCAAATACAAGGGATGATGATATTTACTTATAAAGATGACACTTCTTGTTTGGAAACTTGCTTCAAATTTGCTACTTTTATGTTCGATTTTAGGAGGAGATTGTACACAAAATGTTTCAAACGGTAAGTGATATCTATTACAATATTGCAAAATGATTGATTTGTATTTATATTTTTATCACTCAATCGTTTATAGGGTAGTATAAGCGTTTGGACAGTATTTTTTGTGGGACAAGAAAGCATATCGGACATATCGAGTTGCATTCTGAATATGAAGAATGTCCTTCTGATATAAAAAAAAATAGATTTTTTGACATTCACTATATAATACACATTTTATGGCAAATGGTTGAAAATTTATATTTTTGATATTTAATAGTCCTCGAAGCAAACTTTATAAATTTATGGATTTTGCCCAAAAATTAGGTATTTTGGGAAAAAAATGTATATCTTCAATATGAAAGGTCAATATTTTCAGTTGATCATCGGCTTTTCATCCCAACTACATACACTTTAAGTGCATATTGTTAGATTTATAAAGTTTACTTCGAGGAGTGTTATATATCAAACAAAAATTAAAATATCAAATTTTAATGATTTGCAATAAAATTTGTGTTATATCGCGAATTTCAAAAAGGATATTTTCGTATTCAGAATGCAATTTGATATCTCCGATGTGCTCTCATGTCCCACAAAAAATACTGTCCAAACGCTCATACCAGAGCCCTTAATTACGCGCTGATTACACCGTTAAACCCGCATGGGCGTAAAATTTAGGCTTATATAGTGTACGATTTTCGATTTTGCATTTGTTGGGGTCAAGTTTGATATTCTGACAGTCAGAAGTGAAATAATGGTGAAATTAAACAGTAAATTCGGAAAAACTACGACATATAGCCCGCCCCGTACGATATGCCTTTGAGACGTTAGGGACCGTTAACAGACACTTGTAACAGGAGGGCCGCATGAAAAAAAAAAAAATCACATATTTTTTTTCAGCCCCCCCCCCCCCGGACCCAAAATTATTGTCAACCCCCCCCCCCCTTTTTTGGGGGGGGGGGGGAATGAAAAATAAACGTCAACCCCATAGAAAATAGTCTAAACTCGTGTTCTACGAGAAAAAATAAGGTACTATTTTTAAAGGGCGCCCTTCAGAGGGATAAACATTTTCAGGAGCCTCCTTTTTGCATCAGTACCCCTCCCATTACAAGTGTTTGTGAACGGTTCCTTATGCTAATAAGTTGACCTGAAATCGAAAATCTTACATTACACTTGCAGACCCAATTTATAACCAATAAGTTTCACAATAGGAAGTGGATAAAAATGCAGTCATTATGGTTATATCTGACATTACCGAAAAAAGACATACAATAATGTTTTTCATTTGCCGAGAAAATAAATTTTCAAGTATATAATAAAGTTATGATTCAAAATGTTGATTTTATAATATATCGACACGGTATGCGTGTTTAACACTACAGCTGTATTTACTATAGTTCGCGATAATGTTGGTTTGTTTGTTTTTTGTTTTGTTTTTTGTTTAGCTTTAAATTTGCTTTTCTATAATTGCTATATCAATTAGTTTTGCTAAGTGTACTCATTGATTAAACAGTCTATAATTCCGATTTTAGTAATTCGTTTTACTCAACTCGTTGATGCCAGCACTGGTGGCATCTTTTACTGCTTCTAGGAATTTATATCTAGCCATTATCTAGCCAGGGAGGGCGAGTTAGCGCAGCGGTAATTCCCTCGCTTTGCACCACTGAGGTCCCGGGTTCAAGCCCCGGCGCGGCCCAAGGACTCATGTGCATTTGGTTTATCCCGATCCATGCTCGCTCTCGCAGGTTTTCTCCGGGATCTCCGGTTTCCTCCTGCTTTCAAAATCGGTGATTAGTTGTTTCGTTATCAAAAACTTCCTTCACCCAATGGAATTTGGGGAGCTGCAGAAAAATGGGTGGATGTTACAATCTAAGTGCGGATAGGTTTGCGCCGGGTTCGGTTGCAACTAGCCTAGTTGATGCGATCTGATTGTGATGATTCACCACGCAGCGAAATTACAGCGCTTTGAATCCTCTGGAAAAAGCGCTATATAAATTCCGAAATTTATTTATTTATTTATTTATTTATTATACATGTACCCTAAAATAAGGTAATTTTGGTCAGCGGGGTAATTTCGGTTGGTAACATTTTTAAACGGTCATATTTCCAAACAGCAATGTTGTGTTTAGTCATATTTGGTGTCAAGAAATAACCAAAGTTGTTATATTTTGAAGAAATAAGAGTCTCTCAGGTATATTTTCCTTGAAATTTAACAAATTTGCATTTTTGACCAAAAACGAGCATTTTACATTTTTATCACAAAAAATTAAAATAGATCGTTCTGAACAATGATATGTAGTTGGTTAATTGTGCATGGGGGAGGGTTACATTTCACAAAAGCAGCAACTTGCCCATATACGGCGAAGATCATTTGTTTAAAACTTTTTTTCTTCACGGAATGTAATACTCTGACCAGAGTTGTCCCAAATGCAGGGTTGGTCAGGCTATTTTTGACCACTAAGACATCCTTAAAATTATTTAAAAAAACATTTTTTTTTTCATCTTCATGGTGTAATAGTAATTAGAAATAAAATGGATTTGTTTGGAGGCAGTGGTTTAAAAACCTGCAAATTGACTGAAGTTACTCCATTTTACGGTAGATGTACGAAAACTTTTAAATTGTAGGCAGAAAACGGGTTTTCATATAATCGTTTAAATTATGGTTTTAGTTAATTTATTTGTAATAATTGCAGCATACAGTGAGTTGCGACTGACAGTTTCGAATCACCCCTACAACTACAGTAGATTAGAGATACGTCAGCATGGTGGTGAATGGGGCACGATATGTTGCGCTACATATTGCAGTGTGTACAACGAGGAAGGGTTTCAAAATGACTTGGACGACGTCTGTAAATTACTCGGGTACAAAGGCCTGCTTGGTTTTAGTAACGACTTCGAATCTACCGAAAACACCTCACCCGTCCATTTATCCTTAGATTATTATAAACGACGAGAAAGGGAAGATGTGTCATCGGTGTACGATATGGGTGTTAGCAACTGGTCTGTGCCAACATGCACATCTACTAACAACGTGTTTCTGACTTGTCTTTTGGGTACGGAATATAATTTTTTGTTCTTTTTTTTTTTTTTTTAATTCAATACAAATGAATTTATAGGTGTCTCCGGTAATCACAACATTATGCCTTATATTAGAAAATTAATTATCGCACACGAATCACATGAGTTTTTTGAAACAAACTCATATTGACCAAGGAAACGAATAAAAACAGCCGGCTCTAGCACGCGATATTCCAAATTCCCGGCCGAAATTGTTTAAGGCAATGACGTAATGGCTATCTGTGCTCAATCGTCGTCAGCCTTCATTGTATTACTGGGACGTCATTGCACTCGATAATACCGGCGCCCGGGAATTTTGAATATCGCGTGTTGAGAGACGGATGTTTTTATTCGTTTTAGTGGTCAATATGAGTTTGTTTCATGTGATTCGTGCTTGATAATTGTTTTTCTAACATATAAGGCATAATGTTGAATTTGCCGGAGTCATCCTTTAATATACGTTGTGGTTTTCTTTGATTTGTTTGTTTATAACTATACGTGTGCAGCGGGTTGGTTTTGGGTTCGACGGTGGGTGTGAGTTTGTCTCCTAAACTTTGCTTCCACAGGGGGACACACACCTACCTTGTCTTTCTCTAAAATAAAGATAAAAACCCCAGCAAACACAAAAATGTTTTTAAAACGTTTTAAATAAGTTATATTTTGGGTTTTGGTTGAGGTAAAAACGTTTTAATAACATTAAAATGTCGGGTTATATAAAGGTCATGAAATCGTTTTAAACATTTTGTATGAAAACACACTACAACAATATTTTAAAAATGTTTTCGAAATGTCATTGTAAACTATTTTTGCAAACATTTTTGGCCAAATGTTTTGTCAACACTTAAATAACATTATGTTAAAATATTTGCACCCAGCAAACACAGAAATGTTCTAAAATGTTTTTACAAAACGTTTTAATAACATTTAAATGTCGGGTTATATAAAGGTCGTGAAAACATTTCAAAAACGTTATTGTAAATATTTTGGGCAAACATTTTTTGCAAAATATTTTTTTCAATCCCAAAATAACATTCTGTTTAGAATGATTTGTACCAAGTTTTCAAAAATCTTTTTGGAATGTTATTAAAACCCGACATTTAAATGTTTTCTGTAAAACATTTGTGTTTGCTGTTAATGTTATTTAATGTTATGAAAACGTTTCATATCATTAATGTACCCTTTATATAACCCGACATTTAAACGTTTTCTGACAACCTTTTATAACCTTTTGCGAATGATGTCGAAAACGTTTTGTGTTTGCTGGGACCATGAGGCAGAAGGGTTTTCCGTAGGTTTTTCCGCGATTGGACAATGACATTTCATTCCACGATTGGAGGGTGTTATGGGGCGGCTATGCTATGGAGCTTGTATGTAAATTGATATTTTCATGTTCAATATAGAAGGTATCCTTGTCGTGATATTGATTTTGCTTACCAGACTATACGCCGTGGAAGGGATGATGTAACAGGATTAACTACCTTACCAATAGGTTAAACCAATTGTTGAATATATCGCACTGCACTACGTTGTACCTCTGCATTGAACCATGTATATCATGTTGATCACTCGCACCTGTCAGATTAGTATCTTTGAATAAAGACGCATTGTATTTAATCTATGATTGCAGACATACACAAGTGATGAGTGTAACCTGCTTGTAGTGCAGGGCGATATATTAAAAAAATGGTTTATCTTATTACTATGGTAGTAATTCCTATTACATCATCACTTCTACGGCGAATAGGAAATAAAATATGCTATTTATAAACACAATTCATCGGCAGTATTCATAGTGGCGTATAGTGGGGCACTGCGAATAGACAATTTTTCGAGAAAATCGGTTTGGAAGAAATGCCAATTTAAAATCAAGTTGTGTAAATCAGACATTCATCATTATGAAATTTATGTAGTAAACTAAATAGATTTAATTTTTATATATTTTTCAAAAGAAATAAATACATAATATTGCTGGCAAACTGAAAACAATAAGTACAAACATATACGTCAATATGGAAAACACGCAAAACGTTAACCTTTTACGCAACCTCGATCGCCGTGTAATTACAATGGCGTTACTTTTCGTTAGCTTCATTCCATAGTGGCGTATAGGTCCGATACGTAACCATGACATGTAGCGAAGTGTATGCCACTATGACATGCAATGTTTTTCATTTTGCTGATATTTCTTAATTATAAAAAATGTATAAAATGTGGCGTATGGCCGCTATGGAAAACACAAAATTTCACTTTGTAACTATACGCCACATTTAATTAATTATTACTAATTAACTTAACTAAATTTGACTGATGAGACTTAAAAAATGACAGAAAATATCATTAAAAACATACGTGCCAATTTTCAAAAAAATGACCAACAAATCACTATACGCCACTGAATGCAGCCGACGAATTAACAGTTATTAATTATAACAAATACCTGCTTACAGAACAAGACACTTTTTACTGGCGACTTGTTAACGACTTTAATCCTAACATTACACGACGTGGGCGACTTGAAGTACGACGAAATCATGAAAAATGGGGCTCAGTCTGTTTACATGGACCTATCTATCATGATAACATTAAATATCAGATGTGTAGACATTATCTGGGTTTTGACATGCCTTATACAACTGAACTACCAGTACCAATAACTGCCTGGGAAAGTCCTAGTTCGGAACCTGTTGTATGGGATCGCCCGGTACAACCAGGTTTTCGTCACTTTGTATACAAATATCCACAAATAATGACCAGTTGGGGAAACGTGAAATGCCCAAAGAAGCGCGTACTCCATATATCGTGTGATCTTGGTACGTAATTTACTACGCTGTATTGTTTATATTATCCTCCCTTCTAAGAATGGTGAAATTTTAAAACTTGCCACTGTTTACAGGAGCATTTTGAAGTGAAGAGGATGCATGTCTGGTGTACGTCAAAGCCATGTTTGAAAAAAAAGGTCTTTTGGAGAGAAACAATTATGCCACAAAATGCTGGCCTTTCTGTGAGTCCGTGCTAAATTTGATCAAAAAAGGAGTCTTTCCATGAAACGGGAAAAATTGTTGGGTCCCTATATAAAGGTGTAATGATGTTTGAAAAGTCATTAACATAAAAAATAATTGAATTTTATGAATATTAATGAAAAAAAAAATGCTTATCAGGAATTTGTCCAAAATCGTAAAAACGTGTCGAGAATAGAAACTCTGTCATGTCTGTGGTATCTCATATCGTGTAAATGGTATAAGCTTAGCCTGAGTCGCTCGGCCTATCTCGAACAAAATCGCCATGCGTAGCTTTTGAAAAACGAGAGGATTCGCCGTACTATCACGGCAATTTTTGACACAAATATAGGGATGATATGCGCTGTGCAACATCAGTTTGGTGCCGCGGGGACCCAGTAATGGCCGAATGAATTCTGTTGGATTAGTCTATAGAAACTCTGTCATGTCTGTGGTATCTATATTAGTCTATAGATACTCGTGTTTACACAAGTACATCTGTGCCATACTAAATTTGATCTTACCTTTAATTTGTGAACAGTGCTTTCAAGAGATGTTGGCGCATTTCGTTTAGCAAATGGTTTACATGCCTTTGAAGGACGAGTGGAATTCAAATTTAAAGAAGACGAGCAATGGAGATCTATAGCGGCAATGAAATCAAGATATTTTAAGTTGGAAGATATTTGTCAGTATCTTGGATTTGCAACATATCTAACATTCTACCGATGGAGCAAATTTGGTGGTGGTAATGGACCTCTTTACCAAATAGGAGATGCGACGTTTGTAATGTCACCTAATGATGATCATACTAAAGATATTGGGCTGATGTGCACACTTAGTAAGATTTAGAAATAAAAAAATATATCGTTTAAGCTTCTGTTATGAATGTACCGGGTGTCCCCCCAAAAAAGGTTACATGTAGATAATCAGTAGATTTGTGAAAATAATGTTAATGTTAACAGATATAAATATCTTTTTCATGACATAATCTATGTACCCTCTACTAGTACCCCTGTGAATGTCAAAGTTCACAACCTACGTATTTAGCCCGCAATCCAGGCATTCCTGACCAACCTCTTTACGTGACATAATGCAACACGAGGTTCATTATAATATCAACGTCACAGCCACCGTGCATTTGGCGGGGCACTTGAGCAGGCCCAGCCATAGCATGGTCGATGCAGTATTTTATTCTGATTAGCAAAGAATATAACTCGTTCAGTTTTATTTCAAGGAGCTCAGTCAAACAGCAGCGATTTCAAGTCACCAAAATCCAACCAAGGCCTAAATGTAAAATATTGTTATTTATTTCACTATGTTGATGACAGGAGACACAGCGTGCAGAACTGCTTTCACCAAAAACGTGTTCTTTTCTAATGACCATCTTCCTTTATTTGCACCAACAGTCAAGAAGCTCTATTTATTAGCAGTGTACAATATTTTTCATATTTCTTTTGTGCAATAAGTTCAACAATGAAACATAAAGAAACATAAAAAGTAATAAAGACAAAATCTCAAAACAAAGGTGTGCGTGTGTTCAACTTTCGTTATGCGATATTTTGATGGTTAACCACACTTGACACCCTAGCCCTGGTTTTGAATCCTCCAATGAAGTTTGTGCTTCTGAACATTATTTCGCAAACTCTCTAATATTTCAATTGTTCGAAACTTCGTGTTCGTGATTTGTTTGGTTTTTATTAACAATATATTATATACCGTCCACGTTTTTTTAGACAATACGGTATCTACTAGACTAATTGGAAACCCAATTGACAAAGCAATTGTAGAAGTCTCAAACGGGCTGTCTTGGGGTAGGATCTGTGTTAACTTTTGGAGAATTGAACATGCAGAAGAAGTTTGTCAAAGAGCAGGTTACAGTGGCGCAATATCAGCTCTTACCATTCCTATTGAAGGTGCAACAGATTCTCAAATTGAAGCGTATTTAAGTCCTATACCGTTTCAATATTGTGTTGGTGATAAACGTCTGATCAATTGTAAGGATTCTATAACTCCAAGCTGTGAATGCCAACGCTACCATGCCGGCGTAAAATGTAAGTTTCTTAGGTTGTAAAAATGTATAATTTCTAATTAAAGGCTCGACGGATTTCAAAACGTCTTGAAATTAAGTCCTTTCAAAAGTGAAACATTTACCACAACTTATAAAATAGGTAAATGCTTCTTCATATTATAAAAATAGGGAATAATAAACATAATAAAGTCCCAAGGACACTCCCCTTGCCAAACTAATTCCTTTACATAATTATAGTAGCATATAATATACTTCTACCGAGGATGACCTATTTCGATCGATGTTTTAATTCACATGTATATATAGGTTCCGCTACTCAATATGCTCAAAATCGTACATATCTTTTAAAAATCAGAGATGATTTGCGTTTGATACCAGTACATAATAATTCGATGTACTATTACCGACTCCATGTACGTGATCATAACAGATGGTACCCTGTTTGCGGGACAATCTCATCACTTCGGACATTAGAATGCCACAGGAATACATACGACTCGAAGACATGGCATCAAAGATAAATTCTAGCCATGTAGGAATAGTTAAATATGACGGATTCGATTATCTGTCGATCGTAGAAGGAAATTGTTCTATGTATGGATTATCTGCGACTCGTCACTTTTGTCGAACAGGTAAACATGTCAGTACATATTGGCTGTAAACTGCCGGAACACATGTGCTTTATAACCAGTCTCAAATGAGTCATATTTGTGCGTTCATGTGCTACATTTTTCTTTTATTCAACAGCACAATATTGGTATGTATTGCTAAATTGCACTCTTTGTCTCTTACATCTAGATATGTGGGACGACATTATAGGTATTTCCCTTCCTATGGACGCTATCAATAGCTGTGAAGGTCGATGTCATCATAAACGTGTAGACTCTTGCAGATGTGACCCTGATTGTGCTGAATTTGGAGATTGTTGTTTTGATTATGACGCCATATGTAACGCCCCACCGACCGTCCAATCAAACACCTGGATAGATCCCAAGCTTTACGGCTGTTATGATTTCGTAGTACACAGCGTGCTATTGGTTAATCAATGTCCGCCTTCTTGGAAAGACCCCAATGTGAAAGCACTTTGTACAAGTCGGATCGATGGTATGATCATGTTTGACAAGTATGGGTATAACTTCCGAAACATGTTTTGCGCGGTGTGTAACTATCGTAAAACAAATGAATTATATCCTTGGAACATGGTTTCTTTTAGTTATCGTGATTGCTTACAAATGTTTTTACAAATCGGAGGTAAATTTTTGAATTTTGAAAACGAAAAAAGCCAGGAATTTGTGATCGGTATTCAGTTGCGTCTTTGTTACCGTAATATTCGCTGCTCAAACTCTACCGAACCAGCTATTTTAAAAAAGTGCGAGTCTCTTGTTTTACGTCATGGTTCAGATTGTTTTAAAGGATATAAAAATCCTTATTGTTACTTCTGCGAACATGGAAACATTGGAGGGGTAGGCTGCCGTCATAGTGCAGCTGGAATTCAGACCATTTGGAAATTTCGTGCGCACAAGTCAGTACAACCCGCAGAAGTACAAACATGCCTTGAAAATGAAGCTCATGATCCAATTACGCAATCGTGCAAGAAGATATCATGCAGACCTGGGTATTCAATGTCACCCGCGTCAACGGAATGTGTTCTGAACAATAACAACAGCTCTACGATCACCAAGAACTGGAAATGCTCAGAGCAGCACGTTCAGCTTTTCTTTAAGACACCAAACCAATTATTTGACGTTAGTCAATGTTTAAAGGATTACCTCTTTAGATACAAACAACTAATCATCCAAGAATATAGTTTGGAAACTTTTGATAACATGGAATGGCGAGCGTTTGAAATGGACAATCAGGAGAACGGGTTTGAGATACTTCAGTTTCTGAAGACCAAACTTGAACGTGAAATAAATTCTAATGTAACTTACGGGAACAGTACGCGTCAAGAACAATTTTGCGGAGTTGTGAAAATGGAGGTGTTCATTGCATGTGATAAACGTTCTAATGAAACATTACGGTACAATTGCAAAGGAGACTGGTACACAGGGTCTTCATCTGAGTTTTTGTTGTTCAATAACGACTCGGACTTGAGTTCACTTCTTGTCATCCCTACAGACACCTACATTACACCAATATATATTATTTACTATGAACAATTCAATTTGGAAGAGCTTCAAGATTTTCAAGACATGGGAATGTTTCTTGTATGAAAAAAAAAGATTAATTCCACTGCTCTTGATTGTGCTTCATGACGTTGAATTCCTCGGAGTATTTGTTGAAAACAATGAAACACTTTTAGTTTACTCGGGCAAGGAATTTAAAAGCAGTGACTTCATTATTTTGCCTAACCAAGACGCCCAGGTTTGCTACAACGCGTTTTCAGATTTGCATCTTGATGTTATTGGACAGTTTTCAATAACACCTCTTGATATTGTCACCTTTATTACGACTACAATGTCCATGTTTGGCGAGTTAGGAACTTTGACGACGTACATCAGATTCAAACAACTTCGAAATATTTACGGTCATGGAATTATGAGTTTAACATTTGCGTTATTTTTAGCTCAACTTTTTACACTCTTGCCTGATACACTTAGCGTGTCCGACCCTGTTTGCGTTACATTTGGCGTGATGAAACATTACTTCTGGCTCGCTACGTTTACATGGACATCCATAATTGCTTTCATACTATTCTATCAGTTTGGATGGAAACAATTACAAATCGTTCCCAAAGGCAAAAAAGTAGCAGGAATTCTACAGATGTTAGGATGGGGTTTACCATTACTTGTTTCAGGCTCGGTTGTGTTATTGCATTTCCTCCTCGCGTCTTCAAACGACAGCAAAGTATATGGCGGGGAAGATTGTTGGATAATAGCACAGTTTACTAACGTGCTTGCTTTTGGATTACCAGTTGCCTTGTCTATTGTCGTGAATACCATACTTGCTGTCTTAACCATGATTAAGATTCGTAAAGCCAATCAAACGTCCGTTAAGCTTCAGAATAAAGTGGACAACCGGGACACCTGGAAAGAGGCTGTGTTATTTACAAAGGTAGGTGTTTGCAAACCAACAGCTAAATAAGGGGGCCCGCCGTAGCGGACGCACTAAACCCTGTGAATAACTAACACTCGTACCATGGAATATATAATTAAAAACACTGCGCACAAAAAATATCAATATAAATAAAAAACCCTTTAAAAGGGAGCGCTCAGGCACGATTGGAAAACATGGTTGTGGAATGTAGGTCGGTTATAATTCATGTTTGTTGGTAGGAGGCAGTTGGTCAGTGTGGAATTTATGCACCCTTGTGGCTGTTATGATGGATGTGCAGGCATCGCATTTATTTGAGCTGGAATGGGTATAGATTGAATGAACAGTTGGAGACATTGTTTTTTATCTACTAGGGCGATATTATGTTTATTGACGCAGTAAAATGTTTAATATATAAGGTAACAATAACATAGTCTTTTAGAGTAAAGCAAGAGGCAATGTATCATATGAGGCAATAGTGAAGTAGAATACAGTTATAATAATATGTATGAATTACCTACCTAGAAGAATGGACAAAGTAAATATTCTTTAAAGTGAAACTAATATTAAATGCGAATGCAGGTGACAGAGTAATATTCAAGGCAACTTTATCCTGTTTTAAGCGTGTACTATAAGTCTATTCATGACATTGTTTTACTGGTGAACTGTTCAAGAAGAAGTTTCAAATGAAATATATTTGATGACTGATCATTTTTTTTCTAGTGATACTGCATTTTGATGTGAACATATGCAGTGTTTTATTGCAGTTGTTCATGTGCTCACATGTTTGAATGATAATATGATTTTTGTTTAAATAGCGTTACTAATGTGATGCATGCCTCCGCACTAAGCTCCTTTGAATATACTGAAACAATATGATATTATTAATAATATCATGCATAGGTATAGTTTCGCAGACCTTCAACTGTTACCCTCCCTTTCATGTTGAAAGGCAGTGTCAATTAATTTTTAGGTAAAGGAGTTTGAGGAAAGGAGTCTTGAGGCAGCTGTCATTCTTGTTAGATGATAAAAATATAAATTTGGGCTGAGTTGTGGGTGAGTGATGTAAAATGTGAGCGACCTCTGCATTGGACTTCAACGTAATAGGGGGTAAAAGTTGAAGGTATAGAACTGGGCCTGTTTACAGTCCATGGTTAATTATTACGATCCACAACATGCTCATTTATTAGGGCACTGTTCTTCAACCCCAATATGTTTGTACGTTCATTGGATGACCTTTGAAAATTTGGATACCAAACGCATACTTGGCAATTGGAGGTTGAATTGGACACTATATTGTTTAACTGAGATTATTGAAGTATGCCTTTGGGATGAGGCCATTGGGGTATAGTGAGTGCTGGGAAGTTCATTAGTGGCCACTGTTCCGCTATAAAAAGTGAAGGTCTCCAGTGTGTGATGCTTGTAATTTTATGGATCAGTAATTGAGTTAAATAGCCAAAATTGTCTTGGGGCTTTTCTCTCTGATTTGGTTCTGGTTTAATAGTCGGCTTGTTCTGTGTATAATTCCCAGTATTACCAATTAGTTAAAAACACAAGTATTGACAGATTTGGCAAATTTTGCATAAATGGGACCGGGAAATGGAACCTTGGCAGTGGGGTTAATTTCAACAAGAGAGGGATACATGTAGTAAGTTGAAGGTCTCTGGAACTATACCTATTCAGGTATTG
Organism: Amphiura filiformis; assembly: GCF_039555335.1. Lineage (NCBI taxonomy): Eukaryota > Metazoa > Echinodermata > Ophiuroidea > Amphilepidida > Amphiuridae > Amphiura > Amphiura filiformis. The sequence continues at coordinate 46,589,342 of NC_092645.1, forward strand.
CATGTGTGCAATATAATGGAGAAGATAAGCTCAAATATATTGAAACAGGTAGTTTTAGAATTCAATATAATTAAGAATGTTGTTGTATTGGGCGGATCCTGCTGCGAATTTGCACTTCAGCCCTTCCTTGTACAGAAATATTCAGAATTGTATACCACTGGAAACCTCTGGCAAAATAGTTTCTGTATAAAATAATTCTTGCGATTAATTCGTTTAACAAGCCTATATGGTCAAATTTGTTCCCAAAATAACACAGCAAGTATATGGGCCATATATAAATATACATAGCCTGTATCAAAATGCTACCAATAGCTAGCATATGCTTATTTATACTTGCAAACAAACAATCTGATCCCGGGAATCTGATCAACTGAAGTTGTGAGATTTAAGTTTTTGCTTGTGGATATAGATCTACTGACAAATCTCATAAAAAGTGTATGCTAGGATTGTGAAATACCCCTTTAACATATTATGTCACATTTAGTGATTCGAAACAGACATGTATGCACTTGAATGTTACCCATGAAAATGAAAAGTAAATTTTAAGTTGTACATGTTATAACGATCTGAATAATACAATTCAATTTAAATGTTACACCACTTTATCACCAATGTATCATTTTCACAAAAAACAAAACAAAAAACAAAAACAAAATAATTTAAGCCCACCTCCAATGTGCTCTGCTCAAGTTCGGATGCCATTTTACCAAAAATGATAAAACTTGATAAATTTGCGTCTGCGGGATATTCCAATCTGTTGGTGTTGAAGATGATGCTGTGGATATAAATTTGTATTTCCGGAATATTCCTATTTCTGTTGGTCTTAAAGATAATACTGTCACGGTGGAAGGCTCTTGTGTAGAGTGTGGATGAGGTGACCACTGTGTATAGTGTGGATGAGATGACCACTTGTGAACTTCTGGCAAATCCAGAACAGTCAGAACACGCCTACTTACTTACCTCTCAATGCAAATTTAAGAAGTTCACGGACATTTGGTAAACTTGGTACGGTATACCATGCAGGCTGACCTAGCTTGCTGACATTGTCCATAAAACAAAATCTGTTCATGGCCAATATGTAACTTGCTTCAACTTCCACACCACTATCAATCTGTCAACATGGTAAACGCTCATAATTATTGAAACTGATTATCATTCCCAGGTAACAAAACCCTCCACAAAGGGCAACAGAACATAGTTTTATAAATAATTTCATGGGAAATGAGGCTAATATTTCATCCCCACCTCTGTTTAAAATCTCACTGCTGCATATATTTATGAACTATGTCATGAGGAGTGAGGTTAATTTTGGAGCTGGCATTAGTCTGCATGTAGTGCATTTCTATTACTGAGATACCATGCATTATTCTACAAAATAATTTTAGTGATTACAAAGCAAAAGCATTTGCAAAAGAAGCTCGACTTAAAGCTACTTAGGTTCAGAGGTCGATTTTTTGATTTTTATTCCAAGGTCTAACCTGAATGTATATATTCACTCAGGTGTACCTGAGCGAAAAAAACGTTATAGACACTCAAATTAAATTACCAAATAAGGTGGTCGATAGGTGGATAGTTTTGTTCTGTGAATTTTCAGGCGGCATAGGAAGCGCAACACGTGACGTACGAGGCTGGCGAAGATACAGGGCTGGCAGCCCCATTCAAAATACACGGTTAGCAATTACAAATGGAAAATTAACATACTTGCAGTGGGGTACTTTGTAGAACCCTGATGGTTTTAGAGTAAGATAATTTTGCTTTGACACCACATAACAAATTTAGAATTGTTTGTGACTATTTCATGATTATGTGTTAATCCAATGGCGACCTCAAAATTGGCGATATCGCTTCCATCACCGCCTGTGAATTTTGATACCTCATTCGGCACGCCTCTAAGTACCATTTGATAGACAAAAGGTAGGCTTTTAAAAGTGACGTCTCATTACAGTGGGACACAATAATGCTCACTGCGCTCTGTTCATAATGTGCGTGTTTCGAGAAAAAAGTCTATAAATCTTGTCATTTTTGAAGTACCCTCTTTTTAAATTCAAAGGTCATGAAAGGTCATACAGGGTCTAAAATTAAAAAGGCTTCAATCTTGTTGAAAGATATACCAAATTACTCGTCTGATCACAAGAATTGTATAAATATTGTATACTATCAACGACCTATCGTTATGGAGATTTCGTACAAAAGCCCAATTTTTTGGTTGTACAGGGGTAAAAATTGTGGCAAATTTGGTGTCAAATTGCTCATCTTTACATACATCAAGAAATGGTATAAAATTTGCCTGCTAAATTATTGTTTACATTACTTGTTATTTGCAATGGAAGTAATATATAAACAGTGGACTATGGCCACCCAATGACCTTTGACATGGGCGCTAATCCGACTTGAAATGTGGTGGGGTGGGGGACATTCGACCTGAATTTTCAAAAAGTGGCTGAAAGAACAAAAAAATGGGTCATTTTGGCAAAAGGTAGGGGAACAAGTCCTCCACCCCCCACCCCCCCGGATTGACGCCCATGGCCTTTTACCTTATTTGCCATCTATTTCAGTAGCTGAACAGAATACATAGGCAAAACTATTCGTTGTCTGATTCGTGTCGGCTTTACGAACAATCTGCCACCATTTTTTTTAATCGGGGTAATTTGAAATTTTTACCCTTTGCAACCAAAAAAGTGACATTTTACCCCAAAATGAGGTTTTGTGCGATAGCCGATAACTCCATAACGATAAATTTTGTAATCCTTATGATCAGACAATCGAGGGTAAATATGAACTTTTACCTTATGCCAAATTTTGCATTTTGATGGGGGTAAAATAGAGGATGAGGCTTTCAATTCTCGCTATTCGCAATAGGGGCGCCGCCAGCGGTTTGCGATGTAATCGTGATGTATCATGGGAAAAGGTCGACATCCAAGTCCGCGCAATACGAATATTACCATGCTATTACATAGGAACACGTGACAATATTTTTTAGTTTATCAAAATAAAGGTGTTACACGCGAATCGATACTCAATAATACTTAATAATGTGATTTGAAATGTGCACAATTAATTTTTTCTCTATCGATTTGCGTGTAATACCGTTATATTTACGAACTAAAAATATTGTCACGTGTTCCTATGTAATAGCATGGTAATATTCGTATTGCGCGGACTTGATGTCGACCTTTTCCCATGATACATCACGATTACATCGCAAACTGCTGGCGGCGCCCCTATTGCGAATAGCGAGAATTGGGTCACACGCCTTTAACCATATATCTCAAAAAATTGACATCTGCAAATATTAAAACCATACAATATTTTTCAATAAACATCTCAAAAAAAAGTAATTACCCCCTTTAAATAATGGCCATTATTCAAAAACGGGCTATTGTATTACAAATCTGTAAATGCGTTGGAAGCAGACTTTATTTCTGCGCATTTTGACACCTCATTTGATACGATAGCCCAGAAAACAATAAAACACCGGTCAGTTTAATGTGGTGAGGTCCAGATTTGAAAGTTGCATTTACAACAATACAAAAACACTCATCATTATTACACAATTTCCTTCCATTATACTGAATACAAATCAATATAATTTACTGCAAGTTTCAAATCTTGGGTTACATTGATTTAAATGTACGTGTGACGTCAATAATTAGTCAATTGCTACTAAATGAGGTGTCAAAATGTGCAGATATAAATTCTGCTTCCAATGCATTTTACAGATTTGTAATAGAATAGCCTGTTTTTAATAATGGCCATTATTTAAAGGGTGTAATTACTTTCTTGAGATTTTTATTTGGCCTGTACATTTCCCAACTTACTCGTAACCGGAATCAGTCAAATTCGTCATGTTTGTAGGACAATAGATTAATGTTGAATTAAGGGGGTACTACACCCCTGTGGTAAATTTGTGACTATTTTGCATTTTTCTCAAAAACTAATAACACACTGGTCACAAAGGTTATGTATATTATTGGGGCAAGGAATCCAATTACAACACTGAAATTTCTGTGACTCAAGACAAGCGGTTCGATCAGTATATATGATAGGAAATGAGGTACATCCTAGCGGTACCTTATTTCTTATCATGAATAACCAACCGCTTGTCTTGGATCACTGAAATTCCAGTGTAGTAATTGGATTCCTTGCCACTATGCATAACTTTTTTTTACCACTGTGTTATTAGTTTTTGAGAAAAATGCGAAAATAGACACAAATTAATCGAGGGGTGTAGTACCCCCTTAATGCCTTAAATTAAACAGCTAACCAGTTAAGGGCTGGGGTGTGAACGCTTCGACAGTATTTTTGTGGGACATGAGAGCACATCAGGCATATGGAATTGAATATTCTGATTACGAGGAATGTCCTTCAGACATGAAATAATTTTGACTTTTTGTTAATTCGCGATACAATACAAAGTCTATGACAAATTATTAACATTTTATATTTTTTAAATTTTTAATATTTAACAGTACTCGAAGTAAACTTTCCAAATTTAATGATATGTACTTAAACGGTATGTAGCTGGGATGAAAAATCGACAATCAAATATTGATTTTTCAATATTGAAGCTATACATGTTTTTCCCAACTTTTTTTTTGTGTTTTGGGGGAAAATCTATATCTTCAATACGAAAGGTCTCAATTTTCTATTGATCAGCGGCTTTTCATCTCAGCTGCATACACTTTAAATACAAATCATTCGATTTATAAAGTTTACTTCGAGAATGTTAAATATCAAAAATATCAATTTTTAATCATTTGCCATAAAATGTTAAATATCAAAAATAGGCTTTCAATCTTTAATCATTTGCCATAAAATGTGTATTATATCGCGAATTTCAAAAAATCAAAATTATTTTGATATGGGAAGGACATTCTTCGTATTCAGAATGCAATTCGATATGTCTGATGTGCTCTCATGTCCCACAAAAATACTGTCCAAACGTTCATACCCCACCCCTTAAGTTAAGCAGCCAAAATAGGAAGTGGGGTTCGTTCAATGTATTTCATTATTTAAGCTTAAAATGACCCGAAAACCTTAATGGCAATAATATCTCATAATTGTTGGCAACAAATAACGAACCTAACATTTGACCGAAATCGTATATTATGGCTTTAAGTTAGTACTACACCCCTTGATAAATTTGTGACTATTTTCTCAAAAAAATAATAACACACTCTGGTAACAAAAGTTATGTATATTATAGGGGCAAGGAATCCAGTTACTACACTAGAATTTCATAAACTCAAGGCAAGCGGTACATTATTTATGATAAGAAAAGAGGTACCTTCTAGAATGTACAGGGTGTCCCCCCAAAGAAAAAGGCCCCTCATCTTTTTCGCCTATTTCTGAAAAGTTGATCAAATATATTTTGGTATGTAAAGAAACCTTTAATTGTTAGCTTTAATAAACCAAACAATTATTTCAATAGGCTCACAACTTTTGAAGATATGCCCTTTTAAAGACAAGTACCCGTTTTTCACTCTGTCCACGGAGTGGTTGGGATGGGTCATGCTGTGGAGTGGCCTGCAAGATCACCAGACCTCACACCACTTGATTTCTTCATTTGTGGCAAATTCCAAGATCTTTACAAACGTATTACTGCTATATTCGCAAGTATCCGGCGCACAAGGTTGGTACGCAACGCAATTGATGCAATGAGGACTAGGGCTGAAACCTGTATTCGTCAAGGAGGCAGCCAGGTAGAGGGCAGAGCAGCACAGTAAACTCACTTCAAAAGAACCAAAGACAAACTAAACAGCCCTTTTCAGGGCTACCTTTTATTCCAAAAAGAGAAATGACTTATGTTGTCAATAAAAAGAAAGCAAGAAACAATAAAGTAAGAACATAAGAGACATAATAAAACAAAAAGGCATACAATAACCGAGAAAAATACAAGTAATATTTGCAAGTATAGCAAACGAAGTCCCATCCCACATCAATTTCGCCCAAATTAATGACACTAAAATCCATAACCCATAAGCCCACCGGTAAAGCCCATTCCCTAAAATAAAGTTATTATTTTATAAAGTTATCATCGAGGAATGTTTTATATTCATGCATGGTATATGCACTTTTCAATCTTTGAAGTAGCCAAACCTCCTCCGTGGACAGAGTGAAAACAGACACATTTCTTTAAAAGGGCATATCTTCAAAAGTTATGAGCCGATTGAAATAATTGTTTCGGTTTATTAAAGCTAACGGGTAAAGGCTTCTTAACATACCAACATCAACTTTTCTGAAATAGGAGAAAAAGAAGGCGCAATGAGGGGCATCTTTTTTGGGACACCCTGTACCTCATTTCTTAACATTTATAATAAACCACTTGTCTTGAATCACTGAAATTTCAGTGAAGTAATTGGATTCCTTGCCCTATAATATGCATAACCTTTGTTACCAGTGTGTAGGTATTTTTTGAGAAAAATGCAAAATTAGTCACAAAATTTATCTGGGGTGTAGTACCACCTTAAGGTTTAATAATAATGGCATTTCAATACTCCCTTCCTTTCATGTAACTTTGCCTCGAGTATTATTTTACCATTTTGTCTGTGAATCCGAGTTCTCATCAGCGTCCGTTTTTATTTCCTTTGTAACGTCTCTTAGATGTCGTCGGTTCTTGGTCTTTGTTGGATCCTGATGTTTATTGCAAGTGCTGCAGACGTGGAAGTAGTCTGGTGGATTGCTATCATCATTTCTTCTCTGCAAGGCGTACATATTTTCTTCTCGTTCGGTTTCAATGATAAAGCGCGCCAGTTATGGAAAGACTCAGCCCGCAAATAAATTTCGGTGGAGCCAAACTGCGTTTTATTAACTTTTCAATGTTATCTACCTCATCGATTCACATAATGTTAACTTAAATACATAAGCACTTAACATATATAATATAATACGCACCAAAGAATTGTCACGATAATTGAAATAAAAATCAAACTTGCACAAGTATTGTAAATTATATATTAATGTGTTGCTGAGAAAATAATTGTTAATGTTGTTGAGCAATGCTCAACACAATTATTCACATAAACCCGATTTGAAAATCTCACCATTTTAGAAAACGTTGGAGGACATATTTTCACAACTTTCCATTATTAAGACTATCTAATGGCCTTTGCTGGCTTTTGTCTTTTTTAAACATTCAATAAATAACAGTTATTCTGAAAAATATACGTAATTCCGGTTAACCCCACTGGTAACTATAAGAGTGCAATTTTTTAAGTCAAATAAGTAAAAGTCTAAACCTATAACAAGTTGTTCGTAAGGTAAAGCTTCTTGTTCTTAATATACAATATATAAAAAGTACAATACCCTAACACAACTTTCCATTATTACGACTCTCTAATGGCCTTTGCTGGCATTCTGAATAGGAAAGAGTATCCTTGTTTCGGTTGGTCTAAAATATATAAAAGTATACATTAGAATGGCAAAGACATCATGAATCCATCTGTGAGGTCAAATAGGGCAAAAATGCTCAGTTTTGGAGAAAATTCAAGAAAACCGGTCTCTTTTTTACCCAATTTTTTTCGGGCAATGTAACAAAATGATGTTTTGAGTAATTTTTTTGAAATTTCACCAAAAATGATTGAAATAATTCTCAATTTTGCCCACAAATCATAAAAGCCTAATTTTCGCCCAAATTGCAAAAACAAATTATTGTGAAGTTGATCAAAATAACAAAATATTTTGAAAGCGATTTATCTAAAGGAGCTCACACTTTTTGTACTAAAAACATCAAACGTGCTATATAAATGTAATAAAACAGAAAGGGTTCTTGCAAGAAGCGTGAAACGCCAATGATCCTGTGTCATATACTGCGGTACCCAAAAAAGCGGTTTTGTTACATTTTGATGTGCAGCTTGGACTTTAAAACGGTGTCGCTTGAGTATTCCTTCACTTAGAAGATTCGATTAGGTCTTAAATTGAGGCTAATTTATTCTATATTACTCATGTTTTTATCCTGTTTTAAAATAATTTTGTAATTATTTTCTTATGACGTTTGGCATGAAATGTGCCAAGAGTGGTTGAGGATTAGGAGGAGGAGGATTAGGAGGAGGGATTCGTATCGTAAATTTGATCTAAAACCCCAATTAAAAATTTGAATCTAGTAAAAAAATGTCTAAATGAACTCCAATACATCTAAACCAAGTAAATAAATACAGAAGGTCATTTAAAAGACTAATACTTACTCAGAATGATTGTAAATGTGGAAAAAAGAGGTGGGGTTAAATCCCACCTACTTTGTGATTAATTTTGCCCGCACTCTCTCATTTTTTGACCGATTTCCATTTATAAAAAAAAGGTGTCAAAATGCTCAGGAGGAGGATGAACCACTTCAAATGAGACGTGTAGGTAAATAATATTTCATTGTTTTACTATGTAACACAAAGATACAGCAGGTTGTGACACAGGACCCAATACAATTTTATGTAAATAGCTGTTCTAGATATCTTGAGACTCAAGTATGCTCATTGCTTGAAGACAACCCATAAAATATTAAAACCCTGATGGTTTTCAAGAAATGTGAAGTACTGAATTACAATAATGCTTTAGCTGCATTTAGCTTTAAAATATTTCGCTTAAAGCAGGGAAATGAGCATAGAAGCTCATAGTGTTTCCAGTAAATTTCAAAGTGAACATTTTGTGCTAGTACTGTATACTCAGGGTCTTTTTATCTTTTGGGTTTCGGTTCCTGTTTCAGTTTTCGGTTTCAGATCTCATTGTTATTTTGAATGGTACTCATGCAGTCATGGTACGTGTAAACAATTCTTTTATTCTACATAGTCTTTTGTTGCTCATTTAAAGGTTAATGAAGAAAATTTCTGTTTTCGGTTTGTTAAGGGGGTACTACACCCATTGCATTTTTTTTGCATTTTTTGCATTTTGTGAAGAAATGAGAAAAGAAATTGGACAAAGTGGTATGCAAAATGAAGGGGCAAATCTTCTCGTTCAATTGGTGGCATCAGTATCAATGACGCGTACATGCTTCTAATGGTATAAGCCAAAAAGTGGTACATCACTGATGTTTTAAATTCACTTCATTTTGGAAAGCTTACTATCAACGGATTTCGTTAAAATTTTGGATATGTGTTGCTAACACACTAGGGAAATAATGTTGATATGTAAAATGGGAATAAGTGGTCCCTGATTTCTTTTATGACTTCATGAACTTGGTGCTCCACAACTATCAAAAAACGAACCGGTTAAAATGCTTCTATTTTCAATGTTGAGCTATATTTTGTATTTTGAACTTGCGACACTATTTCACTGAAACTTAATTAAGCCATAGGTAACAGGTTATCACAACCACACTACAGCAATGTTGAAAAAGATTGTATTTTTTTTTGTCACCTATACCACCATATTAGGTAGTTTTCCGTAAGCTTCATTTTTGTGATTTTGGTAACTCTTTTATATTTATTTGCCCAATCCATCTCAACTAGGCAATCTAAATTGTACTCACCATTTACATCCCAAGGTATTTTAGTATATCCACCTCACACATTTCCATTATATATCCAGTAACAGACAAAATATCAAAATTGATGCCTCATTATGACGTGTATGATATCACAGACTATCACATGTATTCAGAATTGATGCCTGAATTTGACCTGAACCAATTGACCTATAACCTGACCTTTGATGACCTTATAGCCTTTTTTAATCTCTTTTCCTAACAACACATTATTGAAGATACATACATGGTGTAGTATTAAATTGTCTATGTGGAAGAGATTAGGCCTATTTAATTTATTCAGTGTTATAATCAGTGAGTACATTTCTATAGATAGTATAACAAAGGATTAAATGTATTCTATTCATGTATTCTACTTGGACATGTTCAATAGAATAAATTATGGTTTGTTATGAAACACACATCTCAGTTACTAGGTTACAGTAAACAAAAAAATATATAGGGCTAAAATGATTTTCTAAAATGGTTTAAAATCACTTTGTAGGTAGAGATATTTTATAAGTTTAGGACATGAGATGATGAACATATTTATGTAGTTCATAAATTTGCAAGAAAAAAAAGAAGAGGGGTACTGATGAAAATCAGGGTATTGGCTTCAATTGACACGCATTTGGTGTATATGGGCCTAGGCACTTCCGCCTAAGCGAGAGTGGCTCGTGAAATAGCCTAACATCGATACACTAATAAGTGTTGCCCGAGGTGTTGCCAAGAAGTATTGGGTAGTTTTAAGCATGTAGGTATAACTGTTCGTACAATCGCTGGGTCTTTATCTTTTTAGTTTCTGTTTCTGTTTCCGTATTCGTTTGTCATTGTTATTCTGAAGTGTTGGCCTCCGGGGGAGGGCACTTAACACAAATGACCATACGGGTATGTTCCCCGGAAAGACCCCCTGTTTTTGGATTTCGCAGCTCCGAAAGACCCCCTATATTTGACCAAAATAGAGCTCCGAAAGACCCTTGATTTTATAATTTCAGCTCTAAAACACCCTAAAATTGCTAATTTCTCATCTGTCTGGTTTTTTAGGCAATTTTCTACCGAAAAGCCAAGAAAGACCCTTGATTTTGACAGTTCGCAGCTCCAAAAGTCCCCATTTTGCTTGAGGCCCGGTTCGCAGCTATCAATGCCCCCATTTTACCGGTACACCATCAGCTCCCAAAGACCCACCACCTAAAAATTCCGGGGGAACATACCCACCAATTTTCTTTGATGTACCCCCCCCCCCCGGGTTAGCCTCCTAGGTGTGACCAATCTTTTATTCTAGCCCTTTGTCACTTAATAATAACTTGAAGTGAATATTCGTATTCGTTTTCGTATGTATGATGTAAATTTCGGACTTAAAAACTCCAGGTAAGTGGGTACGTGCGCATTTAGACAAAAGAAGTACCTCACTTTACGCTCCAAAACTCACGAGAAATTGCAAGGCCTCATTTACTTGTGTGTACTTACGAGCTCTTACGCCTAGGCGTGACTTGCTCGCAATATAGTCTAGCATCGAAATATATATACTAATCAGTGTTGCCAGGAAGTATTGGGTGGCTCTAGACATATAGGTATACTTGAATGAGTGGACGGTAACTCCTATGCGCTCTGGGGCAGGCCGCATGCCGCACCCTCGGGCTAAGGGGGCACCCAGGCCTGGATACACTTTCGACACGCTAATACTTTGTTATAGGAAAGAAGTGGAAACCTTTAACCAACTTGCATAGAAATAAGAAGATATACATAGATACGAGGGTAGGGCGACACTCCGGCCCTGCACAGGCCCGTAGCCAGGATTTATCGGCATGGGACCGGCCCATAAGCGGACCTTTTCCGATTTAAGGGCTTACTTGGACCCTTTCATTCGGATTGGAAGTTGTCACATTAATGTGAACCAATTTAACATTAACATCAAAGACGAGATGGGCGCTAGACCAAGTACTCAGGTGTTCCATAATCTTCTCCAACATTTATTGACACAGGCGTCTACCTTTATTGAAATAAGGTGATTGATACTTCAAACTTAACAATGAATTCCACTGTAGAATAACCACCAGTCTTCTTCTTGTGTGATTATGTTCTGTTACAATGTTCTGGCTGGCTGAAAATCCCTGTTCAGCGAGGTCCATTGTTCACTTGTATTTATATATCCTTTGCGTATAAAATCCGCGCACAGAAATGGCGCTGCTTTCTCCAAATACTCAAACCCTCGCACATATGACACTTTATCCTGCAGCTAAGATTCTTCTTTCGCCAATTATTCTCTTTCTCCAGGAAACAGACTTCTTTCTGCACTGATCCACTTTATTGACAGATGTGTTGTTTTATAACAAGCAAGTGGACAGAAGCATTTTAATCCTTTGGGGGAGGTGAAGTACCTTCATATACTCAAAACCTCATTCGGTGCTGTATTAAAATAGCACATTATTGGCCATACAAACTGATTCAAATGTAATCCTACCTCTTTTTGAGCAGCTTCAAATTGCTTTCACCTTTTACTCACAAAACCCCACAATCTATTCTGTCACATTCTATTCCTGGGGAAATTCACAAATGTCATATTCACTTTACATTATCTGAGATTCCCATACTGGTGCAATACACAGAACATTCTAGAGAGCAGGGGATTCCCAACAATCCAAAATTAGATATGATTCAATTTGTTTTTCATTAACTTGATGCATGAGATGGGATTCCCAAAATTCTCTCATTAAAAAGATTTTACGGTAATTGTAAAAAACATAAATATTCAAATTAAATTACTCAAGGCACATCACAACGATCTGGATTCGGAGAAAATCACAACCAACTATGAAAGAAAACCTAATGAACGTCGACGAGGGGCCTACCAACCGAGTCACGTTTATGATTTAGAGGGCGTCATCATCTTCCGATGACGTCATACCATCCAACAAGGGATCGATTGACATACACTAATTGTTCAAGGCAACAGACTAGATTGCCGAAACTGTCTAGAAAACGTGAGTTTTTGATAAAAAAAAAATTGAAAGCATTAAAGATCATTTTTATGCAAATCATGCCTCGTGGGGAGTAAAATCTGACCTGAAAATAAGATAGGCCTACGTGGGCATGGAATCAAAAAATTGATGCCCGATCTTTAGTCCCCGGGGGGGGGGGTACTCAAGTTTGGTTTTGGTAGGGACGTGCCGCTGAGATTTTGGAAGTGGACCCATAAATATACCAATTTTTCAAGAAATTTGGACCCATTGATATACCAAAAGTCGAAATTTTCGGCTGAATTTAACCAAAATTGTCTTAGTTTTTACAAATTTTCCCAAAAAATTAAGGAAAAATTGGGCTGTTTTCCGAAAAAATTGAGAAAATTTTGAAAAAGGACCCATTCATATACCAAAATAGGCTTTGAAAAGGAGGTCATTGATATACCAGAAGGCTGAAAATGCTACCCATGTTTGCGGCACGTCCCTGTATGGTCATTTGTACTGAGTACCCCCCCCCCCCGGCTTTAGTCTTTAGAGACTAGATCTTGATATCCCTAGCGGCACTAGAACAAAAATAGGAATTAGATATTCCTAACAAGAGTCGTTTTTTTTGGATTTGATACCGTAGTCTTGTTAAAAACGGATTGAAAAATGGGTACCCGGCCAGCATCTAAGAACCTCCCGGGCTATATATTCAGTCACTTGCTGGAACCAACCTCCCCCCCCCCCCCCACACACACACACACAGAAACAAAACAATCTTACTGTTTCTTAATTATAGCTCAGTTTATTTGAAAATCATGCAATCTGAACACTTCTTCATCAATTTAGAAAAATATCCTCGCAGAGTTAAACTATACATTTCCTGATATCAAAGCAGATATCACATTTTTACTTCAAGGGCTTTTAAGGGCTCTGGAATGAGCGTTTTGAGTGTTTCGACAGTATTTTTTATGGAACATGAGACCACCTCAGACGTATCGAATTGTATCTGATATCAAATAATTTTCATTTTTTGAAAATCATGATATAATACAAATTTTATGACAAATTATAAAAATTTGATATTTTTAAATTTTGATATATAACAGTCCTCAGTAAATTTTATAAATCGAATGATATATTCTTAAAGTGTATGTAGCTGGGAGGAAAAGCCGACGATCAATTGAAAATTTTGACCTTTCATATTGAAGATATGGATTTTTTTTCCCCAAAAGACCTAATTTTTTTTTTTGGTGTTTTGGGGAAAAAATCCATATCTTCAATACGAAAAGGTCAAAATTTTCCATTGATCGTCGGCTTTTCATCCCACCTACATACACGTTAAGTATAAATCATCAGATTTATAAAGTTTACTTCGAGTACTGTTAAATAGCAAAAATATCAATTTTTAATGATTTGCCATGAAATGTGTATTACATTGCTAATTTCAAAAAATCAAAATTATTTGATATCAGAATGACATTCTTCGTATTCAGAATGCAATTCGATATGTCTGATGTGCTCTAATGTCCCACAATAAATACTGTCCAAACGCTCATACCCCTTCCCTTAAGCCCTTAAAAATGTGATGTCTGCTTTGATGAAATGGCTAGGAAAACAGTTTAGAATTGTTACTCATTTGTCAGTAACATATTGCAGATTCATAGAAAAAATACAGCTGCGTAGTGTCATAGGTGCACCGGGGGGTCGATCAGTGTTTGAAATAAACCATACAGCGCCCCAAAATTCCCCTGTTGCAATACAACTTTTAAAATGTAGTGCACAATTGTGATATCACATTGTACTGACTTTATGTGTTGAATGTTGCTTGTCTGAGATGGCACTTCAAATTGATCTGCGTCAGATGAAATCCTGATCACAAACTATTCAAGTAGGATATTTCACATGGAATTTTGTTTAAAAAGTTGGTTATTTAATTGCACCACAACTTTCAAAATGGGGTTCAAAAGTGCACTCTAAGTTAGAAAAATGAAATTGAAGACTGGATTCGATTTGAAAATATAGAAAACCAAATAGGAAAATTGCTGCTAAATGACTTGTGCCCCACCTCACCCCAAATCCCCTCCCCTATTTGGGCCCTGCCCCCTAACACTATTTGGGCCCCCCCCTAACACCATTTGGGCCCCTGCCCCTAACACTATTTGCCCCCCCCAGCTCAAGAAAAAAAGTGGAAAAAGGAGAGAGAGAGAGAGGAAAAAGGGAGGAGGGGGAAAAGAGAGGCCGAGAGAGGAGGAGGAGGGGGAAAAGCCTTTAAAATATTAGGGCGCTAGCGCCTATAAATCTTTTCTTTTTTTTTTTTGCTTTTTAAACCACAAAAAAAAAATTGGGTCAACCTTTTCGGGCTGTTGAGGAATTTTTGTTTGGTGGATTTGCCCCCCCCCCCTCCTGGAAAAAATCCCAGCTACGCCACTGCCCCTCCCCCATCGGCACACAATCATTTAAAAAAGGTTTTCATGGTGTTCACTATTATTCAAGTTCATCAAAAATCTGGCACCCATCCACAACCAGTGCACATTTTGCAGCATTCAGGATGTTCTGCTTTCTTCGGACATGCAGCTTGTTTAGCTTCCATCTCCATTGGTAGATTAACATGTGTGCCATCACAGAATGGTGGATTCTTGGTGTGCTTACAGCCGCAGATAGAATACATGGTTTGAGGTTTCTCTGGGACTCTCCACTTGTAAGATTTGAACCCTGTT
Organism: Amphiura filiformis; assembly: GCF_039555335.1. Classification (NCBI taxonomy): domain Eukaryota; kingdom Metazoa; phylum Echinodermata; class Ophiuroidea; order Amphilepidida; family Amphiuridae; genus Amphiura; species Amphiura filiformis. The sequence goes on from NC_092645.1 coordinate 46,604,455, forward strand.
CCTTTGTGTGCACCTGTGAAATATTAAAACAATAATTTTTGTATATAAATAGATTTGGCTAAAAGAATTTTCACAAGTTGTAAGTTGTTAACATTGTTTATAATAAATTGGAAAGTTTTTGATGAAATTATTTAAAAAAAGGATGCCAGTTTTAATTTGTAAGCCTTTTTGTGACACAATCTAGTCCATGGCAGGCCAAAGACAGCAAATTTGAAATTGAGATAAAGGCAAAAATATATGGAGAGATAAACTATAACATTCATAAGAAATACAAAATTTAGAACCAAGTATCCTAGACCTTTGGTGTTTTCAGTATATGATAGTCTAATGTAAAAATACCCTTTGGCCCCATATGGAGCAGATCTTGTCACATCTTGTTTTACACACTTAGTCTAAATGTGACACGTTCTAACAAAACCAGAAACAAGTCGCATTTTGGGCATTTCATGATTTGAATAAAAATAAAAGTACTAGAAATATAATTATTAAGCTTTAAAATGATACCAAAATTATATTAAATAGCATCTAGACACTTTTCAAGATATGGATAATTTTGTAAATGATACCTTGATATCTTTGCCAAATTGCAATTCTGAGTATTAAATGGGCTAATTAGTTTCCTGCCTTACACAGGATTGAATAGGGATTATCATAGTTCAACTGTTAATTATTGATTTAATAAACCTCTTTTTAATAAGAATTTTCAACGATTTGTTCCAGTTTTTGTTGGAGCTGGTCACATATCTCAGATTATTTGTGACATGTTCATATTGTCTTGCATATCAATGGAAAGCTAATTTATTCCCCTTTGCAATGACACCACGTTTGAAACAATCATTATAATACCAAATCTAATCACCATGGAATTCACCATATCACGTCTAGCTCACATTGGGTGCCCCATTCCTTTTTTAAAGGAATTTTATTCATGGATGAGTACACATCTTGTGAATGTAGTGGGATTTCATGGTTTCAAACAGAATGGGCAAAATTTACCATCATTTTGTGCAGCAGTTGCGATCCTATATCTTTACAATAATCTGGGACCTAGTGCAATTCTTTGTGATACAGATGCTTGAAAAAACTTTTTTTGAGGAGTTTAGTTGAAATCTATACAACCAAAGGAATAGTTTGCCATATCTCAGGTGTTTCATTACCTGGGTAAAGGCAAACAAGTCAAAGCCCATTGAATCATGATAATCTTGCCCAGGGTCAGAATTTCGTTTCTCTGTGCAAGAATCAATCTTGATTCTATCTTGATTCTTGCAGAATAAATTTGCGGGAATCATTTGATTCTTGCAAATCAGCTTCTTTGTAAACTACGACGGTTTGCGAGAATCAACTTGATTCATGCAAATCTGTTCACAAGAATCTTTTCGAGAACCATTTATCCGATTCTTCCCGAAATTCTGACCCTGTTTACCCTAATTTGTGGTGATGTTACCCATAGCTGCAGGTAATAAACCATTTGAAAATTCATAATCATTGTACAGAGGTCCCGTATTATTATACATACTATCACACCATGGCTGCTTTTTGCTGAGTCCACAGGTACACCATTTCATAAGCTTTCCAGGCTCTAGTCCTCTGACAGTGTAATATCCATACTGCAATGGAAAAGTACAAAAAAAACATTAATTTTGAAATGGACATACTTTTCTCTTTCAAGTTCTTGATAAGCAATTGGGCATTCTTATTGTGTGCCCCAATCTTCATAGTTGCAATTGCTATCCTTATGAATTAAGTAACCATCTAAGGGGGGAGTGGGGTCTAGGGGGCACTTCAATATAAAATGGATAAGTGTAGGGCTGACATGCTGAGTGCTGACACTAGCTTTGGTGAGAGAAAAAAAAGAGATGGGGTCATTGAGCAAGAGCATTATTTTTAGCATTTGGTAAGAGCAAAAAGGACTACAACTACTGCACTGGAAATTCAGCAACTCTAAGTAGTTATTGATTTATTGATCAAATATTGGTTCCATCATTTTTGACTGTAACTCCAAAACTGTTGTCTGTGTTGAAATAAAATTTCCAGTGCAGTAGTTGTTGTCCTTGCCCCTATAATATACATATCTTATTTGTGCTATAATTTTTGAGAAAAATGCAAAAATAGGCACAAAATTGGGCAGGGGTGTAGTACCCCCTTAACGTGCACAGTTTTTTTACCTATGCACGATCCTGGAACCTAGAATTGATTTTAAAGTGTTTTATTACTACCTGTCCTAGCTGTAACAGTACCATTCAATATTATGCTGTATATCACATATGTATACATACCTTACCGGTACTACTATAGTAAGAATTCCAATTGAATGAACGCAGCGTTCAACAGCTGCACTCAATCCAACCGCGATCGTATATTGCGTATTATAAACTACAACGCGAACGCACGACCTTGGATACAATGCTAACCAATCACGAGTGTGTTGGCATGGTTGGATTCACTTCCGCGTTACTCACGCACAGTCGCACACGCTGGCGTACATCGCGCAGTGTACGCAAAAATTTGTCACGCTATTGAAAGCTGCGTTCATTCAATTGGAATTCCCACTACTATAGATACAAAATGTAATTTGCATACCTGTGCAACAGCTGGACAGCGGTCTTCTCGTGAATCGACTGGTTTTGATGCATCTCTTTTCCCTGATTCACTTGCCATTGTAAAAAGTAATAGTTTATTCACACCAACGTTTATTTAAGCTTACCTTCCTTTAAGCTTACACTATTATAGGCAGATGATGTATGTACGTAGACTTGAGAAGTTCAATCAAGTTGAACTTCAGAGCTAGAGTCTCAGCCTAGAGAAGCATGCACAGTTGTATTGCTCGATTATACTCAATATACTGTACAGATATTGAACACTCTACAATCGGTCCTCAAGTACGGTAATTTACAATTATGGCTATAATTCCCCGGTATATTTTACGGTGACGACCGTTTGCTGATCATGTGCTGATCATGATGATGATATGACTTGGCACTTTTTCGTGTGTTTAATCAGGTCGGTTCATTGTTGTTGCGCACTTCTGGTTTGTGGCATGTGTAAAAATCGCTTGTCGCCCATCAAGAACTGCCTACGAGCTTGATATAAATGCCATACAAATCATGTAATTTATCACGTTTCAAGCGGGTCTGATGATCATTTTGTAAGTAGTGTAGCTTGTAATTATTTGTAAAAGCGTGTACAATTTTCATGTCATATGTCTACATATATTAGAATTGGCTAACGCTGGAAAAGCATTCAAATTTCGGCTTTGGAATATAATCATCCTGGGTCATCATTCATGCATTGGGTGACGTAAACACTACTCGGACACTACTGCGTAACTCAGTCCTCTCAATGATAGTCAGGTGGATGTCAGTTCATAAGAGCAATGTCGGGGATTATAGATCACAATTTTTCAATCGATGGGGAGAGATGAGGTCCCACCAGGTCCGACCGAGTCTCCTACACAGGTTGCGCTCCCTGTGGAGGGGCGGAACCAAACTGGCTGATGTGGAGACTAAGCCAGTTTGCGTCGGTCTGATACTCGTCTATCCTCGTCTTTGACCATGCGCAGATCTGGCTGGTCAGGAAGATATTTAATATCCCGAATTTATAATATGCCTACCAGTTCCACCGTATAACCGATTTGCTAGAGAATATTTGTTAAATAAATAGACATGTCCACATTCCTTATTATAGAGGGCGACATTCAATCCAAAAAGGGAAATACAAAAATTTGAAATTTGGACACCAGAAACTTGACGACGTAGTCTAAAATGTGCCGGTACTTTATCCTTGATACAGAAGTCAGCATGCAGTGAAAGTTAGATTTCATAAAATAAAATCGCCTTTGTGTAAAATGGATCGCCGTGGTGAAAAATGATGCATTACATGTTTTTTTTTTAAAACAGACATTTGCCCATAACTTCGCTAATTTTTGACCTACAGACATGGTTGACCCCTCATTTTTTAAGTTAAATAATCACCTTTTTAAACAAAATAATTTCCATGTGAAATATCCTACTTGAAAATTTTGTGAACATATAATTCGTATTAATCGTATAATAAAATGTGGCCAAATGTATATTTGTGTACATAGTGTGTGGATCCACTCTTCTACGGACTTGGCTACTAAGCATATCGGGAAGGATAGGCCTATGGCGGTATGCTGACCTGGGTCAATATGTTCTGGGCAGATGAGGTCCCACCAATTGCCTACGACCTTGTGTGCGATCATGTGTGACAGGCAATTCCCGATAATAATAGAGGTTCCCTGTGATAGTCAGTCATTTATCTTTTGGTCGGGAAATACGACTATCATTAGAGAACTGAGTTGTTATGATATATCTTCCGAGGAGCAATTTCAGACAATAGCTGGGGATTAGTGGCAGTGGTTATCTATTGAATCCTTTCATGACCACTGAAGCATAGTCAAGTCTGCCAAGGTCGACACTCGGCACGAATTGGCCATGTCAACTCTCGACAAAAGAATGCATGCATGTCAAAGGTCACACGACACCAATTTGGTGTTTGTTATGCTCCTCGAAATAAATACCTTAACGTCTATGTCTGAACCAGAGAAGATGTAAAAGAAGGAGATAGATCCAGCTATCCTCAAACAAAATATGTGTGTTGCCGCTCATTCAAAAGCAATCACGCTATTTAGGTTTAACAATAAAATACAACAAAAGGGTTCGAACCCATGACGGGTGTGATACACAAGTTGCTGCTTACTGGTTTTAGGGAAAGGTCAGTGTCTGTATACCATCAATAGCCCTACCATGCATACCATGCATGCAGATCCTAACATCCAGTTTATTTCAAATAAAATATGACCGAAGTTCCATGGCAAATAATAATTTTGCACGCTTGGTTACACTTTCAACCTCTACGATTTATGATACAGACTATTTTCAATTATCAAAATATCTTTATTAGGTTTGCAGGAAATGACAGGAAAATACATTAAAACAATAAAATATAGATGATCAAAAATCATCCTGTTTCTAACAAAATCCTAAAACACTCTCCTAAATAATTAATATATATTCCAAAATGGGCGGATTTTTTTGGAATCTTTACAAAACTACATTTCTTTCTTATAGTATCCACGTGCGGTATCCCTGCAGAGCAACATCAGGTACTTAACACACACGTGTCATACTTTCAAGGAATTATCTATAGAAACATTGGATATGGTTTCAATTCTGGAGTGAAAATTAATCAACCGTAGTCGGCAAGGCACATCACATCAAAGGCTAAGCCTTTCAAGTAGATGTGTAACTACTTGAGAATAAAGGACTATGAATAGGTGCGACAGGATAACCTACGGGATTATCTCAAGGATATAATTCCGTTCTTCCTCCTTGTTTTTCAACTTTCCTGGTCTGAACACTAGGCCTACCATGGATGCATGCATGCATACACATGCAAAGCATTGCATGCATGGATGATCATGATGATTGATGATGAATATGGTCATGCTGAACATTAACATAAATGTCCACTCATTGAACAATGATGCATGCATGTTTGTAGACTGTGGAAATCAGTCCTAAAATTAGAGGTCAAATCAGTGTTGGTCAATAATTTAAGTGTTGGTCATACCCGGGGGTCATACATTATTTATGAGAATGTCCTACAGTTTGATTTCAGTTTCTGTCAATGTCAGTCTTAGTTGTTTCGGGGGGGGGGGGCACCTCAAAAATTGGTGGTGGGTATGTTCCCCAGGTATTTCGAGGTGGTGGGTCTTTGGGAGCTGATGGCGTACCGGTAATTTACAGGGTCGTTGGAGCTGCGAACAAGTAAAATGGGGACTTTTGGAGCTGTGAACAGTCAAAATCAAGTACCGTACTTTTTGTCTTTTTGGTTGAAAATTGACTGAAAAAAACAGAAATATGAGGAATGGGCAATTTTGGTGTCTTTTAGAGCTGAAATTATTGAAATCAAGGGTCTTTTGGAGCTTTGGTCAAATATAGGGGGTCTTTCGGAGCTGCAACATCCATAAAGGGGGGTCTTTTTATACCACTGTGACAGCACCAAAATCAGTAAGGACATAGAATAAAAAGTTCCATCATTTGATGTGAAATGGTAATTGTCAGACCCCCCACATACCCCCCTCTCCAATTTTTTGGCTGCATCAACTTACTTAATTTTTTGGCCAATTTCAATGAAAAAAGTGTCAAAATGCTCAGAAGATCCTACTGCACCACATAAGCTGGAGCCCTACAGGAATTTAAAACATCATCACCCTTTTTTTTACTCCTATACAGCCCATTCATAATTGATTTACTAAATTTGTTAATTTACATTGTAGGAAACAACATAAAATTTCTAAGTACCGTACCATAGAAAAACCATACAAGTCAATCTTTGTTTGTATGGTGTTAACTAAACCCTGGAAGGATTTTGTTGAGTTACATTTTGATGGCCACTCCATGGTGGACCTTTTCCCCCCCCCAAAAAAGGCACTGGTAACAGAATTACAAAAATGGTACCGTAACGGAATTACATTTTCAGCCATTTACCTGGAAAAATGGGAAGTTTTTAACATTTTTAACATCAGATCATCAGAAATGGCTGTGTTAACACTTCAAATGTTACCAACTTTAATATCACATCCTGTTTGTCAAATTGAAAACTTTTAGGGGGATATACCTCCTAAAAATTGTTTATTTGGAAAACGACATGACACTGTTCTTTTAATAAAATGGTGTGTGATATGCAAGTCTGTCATTGTTTGTATGGTGTCAACTATATCCTGGCAGGATTTTAGGGGGTTATGTGTTCATGGGTACTCCATACACAACCTTTAGTTCTAATAATAGGCAGCGGTAAGGGCTCATATTGAAATAATACCCTACCACGTTTTAACACAGAAAGAAGGCAGGATTCCCCTCGCTAAGCACGTGCCTCAGGAAAGCTCAGTCATAAAACGGATGGATTATATGCATCAGTGAAAAGAAGGCTAGCGCAGGAAAGCTGCAGGATGGCGCACACCTTCCTGTGTAAGGGAATTTCAATATGAGCCCTAACAGAATTACACAAATTTGACATGATCTGGTCCATGGGGGCCAAAGGTGGCAAATTGAAATTAAGATAAAGGCAAAAATATGGAGTATGGTTGATCTTTCTTGAGCGATCAGAGTCAAAGTATACGGTAGTTGGTAACTTAGAAAAAAAAACAGGTCCTACTTGTCGGACTAATCCTTTACCTGATCAAACTGTAGCCTCCGGAAATCAGGTTGTAAATAATCTGTTACCAACAGTGTTGTAGGTCTCGAGACCAGGTCTCGGTCTCGAGACCATCTCGAGACCTTTTTTGTAGTGTCTCGGTCTCGGATATCAAGGTCTCGGTCTCGGAACTCAAAAGATCTCGGTCTCGGACCTCAAAAGTCTCGGTCTCGAACGTTTTTTTGTTCGAGACCTGTCGAGACCTGAAGAAAAAGATATGATTTTCTGTTGTTGTTCATTATTTATTCCTTACCCTAAATTTCAATGAATGTTGAAGAAATTGTTAAGAATAAAGATATAAAAATCATTTTATAAAGTTATAAAAAGTATAAATGAATCATAAGTGAGCTTGTTCGGATGTGAGCTTCCAATTTCAGTTCATGATTTAACATAGGTGGGCAGGTGGTGGAAGCGAGGATCCCACTTAACTTTTGCAAGGGGAACATTCTCCACAAAAGCAAAATAGATGAACAAATAGAAATAGTTGCCCTGTGCAGTGTGCATCTTCTTTTCAGCACGAAAACAAGTGTGTTTTGTGCCCAAATATGGTAAAATCGCTCAATTTTGTGCGCTTGGCAGACTGGCGTTCTGACCCTGCACACACTGGCCTAATTTTGCCTCCACTATCGCCAACATTTTTGAAATTTTCCCAAAATTTGGAAAGAAAATTAAGACAAAAAGTGTTAACTGCAGGTCCAAAAAACAGTTGGTACAATTATGAGTTCCTTTTCAAATTCTCAGCAGCACACCCCTACCCAAACCAAACTTGAGTATCCCAGGGGATTAAACCAAGGTCTCGGTCTCGGTCTTGGTCTCGGAACTTAGAGGTCTCGGTCTCGGAAGGGGTGGTCTTGGTCTCGGAAGGTTTGGTCTCGGTCTCGGTCTCGATCTCGGACGGGCAGGTCTTGGTCTCGGTCTTGGTCTCGGACATAGAGGTCTTGACTACAACACTGGTTACCAATACCAATGTAATTCTGTTACCAATGTTTTGATAGGAATAGGTTGAACTATATCTGAAACTGGTGTTTTAGGCTTTAAGTAGACTGATGAAGGAAGAGAATTTACAATTACAGAATAATTCAGCAAGAAATAAGCTCATGAGGAAAACTTCTTTCATAGTTAGGTAACGGAATTACAACAAAAAATGGGCAGATTTGGCAATTCTCTCCTGCAAATACCATATCCACTTGTACAAAGTGCTTTACCAAATAAGATCCCAGGGTTAAAACATGTAAAAGTAGAAAGCTTACATTAGAATAAGTTTTTGATTCAAGGATTTATTGAATTTTGTAAAATTTAGCCAAGGGTCCGTAAGTCAAGCCAAAAAAATGTTCAAATTTCTAATCAGATTTTCAGGAAAGCCGCTTATAAGTTATTCCAAAACGGTTTTCAGTTCCTTACTATGCATAAATTTGTCCAAACAGGAAATGTAATATCATAGAGGTGTGATTAACTCTAAATGTTGGTGTTTTTGTCATCTCTCATACGGAATTGCCCAAATAATAAAAATATAAAATAAATGATAACATACATGATGAACAGAGCAAATACAGAAAATAAACAAAATAATGTTATAACTTATAAACATATTCTTACACTTCAGGTGGAATTCATTATAGTTTGCCGGGAATGAGACATGGAGCTGTTGCCTACAAGTAATGCTCACGTGGAGTCAAAAGATGTGTGGACCAAGTTCTTAAAACAAAAAGAGAAGATTATAGAATGGTAAGAATATTGCTAAGGGATTAGGCCGAATAAAAAAAAATACATGTTTAGCGTCCAGGTTTTTGAAAAATAAGAAAGGAGGAGGGGCTTTTTTCCCTTTTTTAAATGGTGGAAATCCCCTATTTTGTCCGCTTTTACACAACGATCTGGAAAAAGGAGGCCTGTTTTATTTTGTTTATTTGGTAGGTTAGACCCCTATACTGGTCACAAAGAACTTCTCAAACATCTTCATTAAAAAGTTATAACTGAAATTTTAGAAAATGAAAAGAAAATTTTGGAGGGGACGCTAAACATGTTTTTTTTTTTAAGGCCAAATCTGCAATAGCTGCCCTGTAGACCTGAGACAGAGGGTGGATCAGTTTCAAATAGAGTTGGTTAATGTGCTAATTCCATTTGAAAGTCCTACTCCCCCTTGGAAGATATTACCACAATCTTCCACAGGGGCAGTGTGGATTTTAAATGGAATGGCCCGGCTGAGAACCGGACCTCAATCATAATCTTGGTTGGGTGGTGGCTTTTATTTTAAACTATTATAGATGCGCATGAACACTTTGTACTTCATTCGGTAAGTTATTTTATTTTCATTTTGACAACAATCATAATTTTATTCATTGTTTGTTTACAGCTATGGTGACTACCCAGATCTTTGTGGTCTCTTACACAAGTACATTAAATCAGCGGACCATGCACTTGTATTAGGTGCAAACAACTCGACGGTGGGGGAGAGTTTGTATGATGTAGGCTATCATTCACTGGTCGTCGTTGACTCTAATGAGAATGCTATTAAAAAATTAGTCGCTAAGAATGAGAATAAGCGACCGGAGATGAAGTTTGCTTCTATGGATTTTGGAAAGGTATGTAAAACCACAGTATTGAAGTTTGTTCGGCTTATATAAGGCGGAAAAAATAAGACTTATAACACTCTGTATTGATATAGAATGGCATTCACACAGTTGGGTGCAATGCTTACGCTAGTTGTGCGTTGCGTAATGCGTGGCTATTGCAGGCTTATATGTGACACAATCTGGTCCATGGGGGCCAAAGATAAAGGTAAAAATGTGGAGTAAATAAACAATAAAATACATAAGAAAATAGACATCAAAAAACGTCATAACTTTAGAACCAAGTATGCTAGACCTTTGCTGTTTACAGTAAATGATAGCCTATTGTATGTATAATGTAATAATTACAGTAACTCAATTTTCAAAAATGCCTCCGTTGGCCCCCATGGACCAGATTGTGTCACATATGAATTTACGCGAGCGTGATTTGATGCACGCAGTAACAAAAGGTGAATAATTTCTGTCTTACATAAGCCAAACAAACTTCAGGTGTAGACAGTTTCTATTGGTTCTCAGGTTTTTGTCTTAAATCCAAAATCAGTCATTCTTGCAAGGGGTTTAAATATTTACATATACATGTAGACAAATCTTTTCATATGAAAATTTGATAATAGAAGGGAGCATGGTGGCACAGTCGTGCAGCAGTCCATGACTTTGACTCATAATCCAGATGTAGCTTGAGGTCATGGGTTCAAATCCCCACAGCGTCAACATGTTGTGCACTTAAGGCTCCCTATTACATCTCCCCACCCAGGACCGGAGATACAGGCTTCATTCACCCTGGAGATACAGGATTTATTCAATGCCAGGAAGGTAACAGACTTGCTGTAGAGGAGGTGTAGTGACCCCTCCCCTAGGTTCTAGCCCGGGTACTAGTAATAAATTCAACTATAGATGAGTTGACCTCAATGTTTTTCAACAATGGCATGGAACTGGTATATTAATATGCTTCAGCAAACTGGGTACAACAACTACACTGTTCAATAGCCTTATTGTGAGATGGCGGGAGTTTTTAAATCACAGGCCCTGAACAAAATATGATGCGCACACATACTGCCAGGCAAACAACAATGGAAATTGTGATGATGCCCACGCATGCTGCCAGACAGTGATATCAGAACTCATCTCTAGAGTAGGTGCTTTACAATTTCTAACATGGATCAAAAGTGTTGAAGCATCAGATGCTTATTGCCTAGATGCCAAGTTCCCGGAACCACCGCTAGGTGGCAGCACACAACGAAAGCTTTGATGGAACACCTGAATTACTTTCGTATGCTTAGACCAGGTAATGATCTGAGATGCCCCAGAATTTTTCATTGTAGCGCATGGAATGCCTTGGAAAAGGGTTGGAAACGCTGATAAATATATGAAACAGCATAGATCTGGGCCAAAAAGTGCATTTAATTGACAGATCTAATAGACCTGTGACATCACAGGTCTATACATGTACAGGTAGCCGGGTATAGCCCCCTTAATCTGGCCAGACGCCACCAACGGCATCTATCTCTAGTTCTGAAAAACTCTGTGTCTTTATTGTAGTGCTTTCTTGATAATTCAATTTTCCAAGCATTTTGTTAAGAAGACAAATTTCCACTACTTCTTTACTCCTTATTTTCCAGATGACATACGGTGATGATTCCTTCAATGTAGTGCTAGACAGAGGCACTGTAGATTCATTGATACTACAAGACACATCAGGTGACATCCAAGACAAGTTGTCTGGATTATTTGAACAAATCCAAAGGGTCCTTAAGCTTGCTGGACGCTTTATCTGTGTATCATTTGCACAAGATGAAGTGGTAAAACCGGTTTTGGAGTATTTTTCTAATGAGTAAGTCAAGCCAAACTGGTTTTTTGGAGTATTTTTCTAATGAGTAAGTCAGGCCAAAACCGGTCTTGGAGTATTTTTCTAATGAGAGGTCAGGCCAAAACCGGTTTTGGAGTATTTTTATTAAGAGTAAGTCACAACCTGTTTTGGAGTATTTTTGTATTGATGAATAAATCAAGCTGAAACCAGTTTTGGAGTAATGAGTAAGTCAGGTGAAAACCGGTTTTGTAGTATTTTTGTGAAGAGTAAGTCACAACCAAAACTGGTTTTGGAGCATTTTTCTAATGAGTAAGTCAGGCCAAAACCGATTTTGGAGTATTTTTATTACGAGTAAGTCACAACCAAAACTGGTTTTAGAGTATTTTTCTAATGAGTATTTTTATTAAGAGTACTTAGTCACAACCAAAACTGGTTTTGGAGTGTTTTTCGAATGAATAAGTCAGTTCAAAACCGGTTTCGGAGTATTTTTTATTAAGAGTAAGTCGCAACCAAAACTGGTTTTGGAGTATTTTTCTAATGAGTAAGTCAGGCCAAAACTGATTTTGGAGTATTTTTCTAATGGGTAGGTAAAATCAAAACTGGAATAGCCACAGAATAGCCAAGTTAAAACAAAACCGACCAATAGAAAAAAGATGCGCTGCTTTGAAACATAAAAAATGTATTTTTTCATGGGTATATCACTTTCAATGGGTGAAAGCGATAACGGACAACGTCCAATCAGAGTCAAAGTCTCAGCATCACCTGATAATGAGGGATGATAATTCCATGAACTGCCACAGGCAAGACTTAGTACTATACCACATACTTTTACGGTCTATTGCATAATCCCAAAGGCACACAGCACTCTCTATCACATATCCGCGAAGGTGTGATTGTTAGACACAGTACGAACGACCGGCCCTCATGAATATGGGAGCATTCACAGAGTACAATGCACAGGGACTTTGACTGGTTGTACACGGTCTGTTATTCTTTCGTCCATGGTTTTTCATATCAACTTTTAAAATCTTTCCAGAGGGTGGCCAGTTAGGATACACAAATTGCCAGACAAGGAGCAAGATGAAAGCGGAGATGGGAAGAAAGAATTTCAACCACCAGTCTATGTCTTTGTCTGCACAAAATTCAAGAAAATGCCACAGATGACCAAAAAGGTAGGAATCTTAATGATTGGTTTATTCCACCCAGCTATGGAAGACATGGCATTAAGGGTGGATACAAATATCTAACCATTTTTTTAATTCTTTGAGAAATTTGCACCAAAAATGTTCAACAAAATATTTAAAATTTGGGCAAAAATCAGGTTTTTAGAATTTTTTTGAAAATTGAGCATTTTTTGACCATTTTTGGTGCAAATTTCTCAAAGTTGGTCAAAACTCAAAAAAATAAAAAAGCGGTTCCTAGATATTTTTATCTAGTTTTTGAAACATAATAAAAAAAATTTTGCCCCAAGAATTTTTTTTGTTACGTGAACGAAAAGATTTGACTTCACAGATGAATTCATCAAGTCTTTGCCATCATAAAAATATATACTTTTATATTCTTTAGACCAACAATTTAGCAGTTATGAGGCCCCAAAGTTTCCAAAATTCCAGTGTTAAGACCACCCTTAATCTCCCACTAGCAGGGTGTAGATATCAAATGGAGTCACCCATTCAGGTAACCCCATTTGAAATTCACACTCCCTGTGATTTGATTTGATTTGATTCGGTACTCAGAAAATTACAATGTTTACTATAAATAGACAATTAACAATAATATAAGATGTACACATTTTAAAAACAACACAATAAGATGATAAAACATAAAAACAACATAAAACAGCAGAGCACCAAGGATAGCCCAAAAAGCTTTTCAAAAGAAAAGCTTATTTCCATTGGGGTCCTTAAACATGTGAGGGGAGGGGGAATGCAAAGAACACTAAAGACAAAAAAATATGAAACACCAACACAAAATATCGCACATGAAGTGAGACCAGCTCAAATTAATTAGCTTGACCAGCAAGGTGTTTTTTGACTAAAATTTTGAAAGTATTGATTTTATTAACTTGCTTGATTCCCTTTGGCAAAGCTTTCCAATGATGAATAGTGGTGTTGTAGAATGTGTGACTAGCTTGACCTTTACAAAGAGGAACTACAAAGTTGTATGGGCTACCCCTGGTACTGTGCCTATGAGCTGCAGATATATGAGTAAAATACAATTTTAAATATTCAGGGGCAAGATTATGAAAAATCTTGAAAGCATGATTTAGTTTAAGCTGAATAACCCTATCATTGACTGAAAGCATTCCAACCTTATTCATCTCATTTTGACCAATGTGGGAACGGGGCCCCAAACCCAAAATAATATCTGACAGTCTTATTTTGCATGACTTGAAGTTTATTTTTGTAATGTTGAGAAATTGATGAATACCACGAAGAGCAAGCGTAATCAAAATGACATAAAATTAAGGAAGCCAGCCTGTCTATATAAAAATTTGAGTCTACCGCTGGTCTTCTGAATGACATTTGCAGCAGTAGAATCACCAGCTGCAGACAATGTGTTATCAAGAGTGACACCCAAATATTTGACAGACGTAGAGTTATCAATAGTCTCACCATTGCATTTGACAGAGAAGTTATCAATAGTATTGAGCTTCCTTTTGGTACCAAACAGAATGCAATCAGTCTTACCGAGATCAATGGATAGTTTGTTATCAATCAACCCATGTCGGCAAGACTCCAATTCTTGACTTAACTTATCAGCAACAATTTTTGGATCTTTATGTGAAACCAGCAAGGCACTGTCATCGGCATATAAAAGAAGTTTGCAATTGACACTGATCGCCATGTCATTCACGTAACAGAGAAATAAAAGGGGGCCAAGTATACTGCCTTGGGGAACTCCGCATGAAATTTCCAGTGGACCAGAATCCAAATTTATTTTCGCCCAAATTTCAAATATTTTTGGTGAAGTTGGTCAAAATTCAAAAAAATAAAAAAACAGTCCCTAGATATTTTTGTCTAGTTTTTAAAATTAACAACAAAAAAAAATTTGGCCCAAGAATTTTTTTTTTTTTTTTTTTACGTTGTACTGAAAAAAAGTGGGGCAAAAAACATTGTTTTTTGGATTTTGGACCAAAATGAGCATTTTGGCCCAAATTTGACATCACAGATGAACTTATCAAGTCTTTGCCATTCTAAATATGTATACTTTTATATCCTTTACACCAACACTTTATCAGTTATGAGGCCCGAAAGTTTCCATAATTCCAGGGTTCAGACCAACCTTAAGAACTTCAGCACCATCCCAGAGGAATCTAGCTGAGATTCCATCCAGCCCAGTACTTTTGGATGGATTTAAAGCACATAACTCTTTATAAATTATACACAAAATCGGTAGTAACAGGTGAGAGCTGGAAAGAATTAGGAGAAACACCTTTCAGTATATTAATTTGCAAAAACATCTGAATCTGTACAACAATTTCCCTCTGATGGAGGAAGATTATTGACCAATTAATTATTAGCAACATTTGTATAGAATTCATTAATGTAGTTAGCCACTTTGCTTGATTTAAAGCACATTTCACCATTAATATTCAACACAATTTGAGACTGATCTTTGTTCTTCGTGCTGAACCCCAAGGTTTTGAGTTCTTTCCAAAGAGCTTTGGTGTTGTTTTTGTTTTCCTCGATCTTATTAGCAAAATGAGTAGCTTTTGCCTTCTTGATATCTCTTTGCACTTTATTTCTGAGTTGACAGTAACTGGAATACAGCTCAGGGTCTTTCTTATTTTTAAACATGTGCAAAAACTTGTCCCGAGCTCTTATATCAGTAAGAATTTCACTGGACATCCAAGGCTCAGTTCTGTTTTTAAAACGAATTTCCTTAATGGGAGCAATGGTGTTTAAAATACTCAAGAAGGTTTGTTTAAAAAAATTCCACGGTCAGTGCATCCAGCAGGACATCTTTATTGTAATTTTTAAGAGATCTCACCTTGATCACATTATGCCTATTGAGTTGCACCTTTTCTGATCTTCCTGGTGCAATAAATGAGAAAATGATCGCTGAGGCCTACACTGACCGTGCCCGACTGGCAGATATTATTCCAATTATTACAGACAACATGATCAATAATTGTAGAACTAGTCTCAGTAACTCTGGTATATGAATCAATCAACTGCTTACAATCAAATGATTGTAAAACTTGTTTCATTTTCTTGAAGATTTTGTGAGGCATAATCAACATTAAAGTCGCCGAGAATAATGAGTTCTAATTCGGGTTTGATCTTAGATAAAATATCTTCAAGTGCTCGAAGAAATCATTATCATCAGGAGGTCGGTAACAAGCACCAACGATAATTGCTTTTGTTTTTGGAAATAGCAATTCTACCCAAACTGATTCAATTTGATCATTGCAAATATCAGATCTTACATTAAATGCAATACTTTCTTTAATATAAAGACATACTCCTCCACCATTCCACTTGTGTGGCAGACTAAGGTCTTGTCTGTCATAAGGGGTGTATGGATTTCAGCTGGAATAGCACAAGGTCTGCAGCTTGCCGTCATCACCCAAATGTATGCCAGGTAAATTGATTTTGGAAATAAAAATAAGGGGGCTATCATTTTCTTCAGAAGGGGGGGTGGGTCCCAAATACAGAGGGTCATACATTTTTTTTAAGAAAAATAGGGGGTCATAAAATTTTTGATGACCAAAATGTAGGGAGTCACAAGATGACCACAGATCATGTGTTTATTTTATTCAAAAAGACTGATTTTAATACAATTTTAGCCTGTTTAGGGGGTAAGGTGTATCAGTGGTGGGGATCATAAAATTTTTGTTGCGGAAATATGGGTGTCGCAAATTTATTGATGCCGACTTTTTGTAAATTTGATGCCCCCTAATTATGGAAAACAAAAGTTAATAGTGATGAGTGATTGAGTGATGATGGCAAGCTGCAGAAATTAGGCTATTCCAATTAAAACCCTTATTTTACACCCCCCTATGGAAGACAGGGCCTTAATCTCCCACACAGGGAGTGTAGATTTCAAATGAAGTCACCCATTCAGGCAACCCCAATTGAAATTTACACTCCCTGTGTGAAAGACGGGTTATGTTTTCCATAGGGGTGTGTATAATGAATTTCAAGCCAAATTTCTGCAGTTTGTCATCATCAACCAAACATACGTGACCAGCGCCAACAAAACCTGAAACATTTCGCCAGACATGTTTTTGAGTTATAGGCCTTTAAAGATGACATTCCCATAAAAAAACTAGAGCGGTTACCGCACCATAGCTGAACCATGGGGCTTTGGCAGTATATTGTGACATTGCATTTAAATTTCAGCTCAATTGAACCATTTTGAAAACTTGACCTTTGACCCCTTTATTGACCCCTTAATGACCTTAAATGAATTTTAAAATATTTTAAACATGTTTAGAATGTCTTAAAGATCATTGCATTTAAATATCAGCTCAATTGGAGCATTTTTGGAAACTTGACCTTTGACCCCTTTATGACCCCTTAATGACCTTAAATGAATATTAAAATATTTTAAACATGTTTAGAATGTCATAAGGATCATTGCATATAAATTTCAGCTTAATTGGAGCATTTTGGTTAAAATGACCTTTTTGACCCCTGTGACCCCTTGGATGACCTCTGTCGTTAGGAATTATTTTTATCATATTCTTTACTTCTTTCTCTATCATTTGACACCACTTGGGGGTTCATACCTTCGTGGCATTTAAAGATATGTCCATTTTAGACCAAATGGTTGGTAAGTAAGTAAGTAAGTAAGCAAGTAAGAAGTAAGCAAGCAAGTAAGGGACATACACTAATATAGGCTGATACCATTTCATGGTTCAGCAAAAATCAAATTTTGGAATTCTTAATTTCATGATATTAGACTGTGGAACTTTCAAATTCTTGAAAGTACTTGTAAAAAGAGATTTATTTAATCAATAATTAAGAGTTGAACTATGATAATCCCTATTCAATTCTGTGTATGGCAGGAAAGTAATTGTCCCATTTTACTCAGAATAGCAATTTGGCAAAAATATCAAGGTATCATTACAAAATAATCCATATCTTGAAAGATATTGATGCGGTTTATATAATTTTCGTATCATTTTAAAACTTATTGTCTAGTGCTTATATTTGTATTCAAATCATGAAATGGCAAAAATGCGACTTGTTTCTGGTTTTGTCAGAGCGGGTCACATATGCAAGTTTTATTTTAATTTTATTTTCCCATAATTATATTTTCTAAATTTCAGATACTAGAAGTATGTCTACATGACAATCAGCCAACGAAAAGATACG
The DNA here is from genome assembly GCF_039555335.1 of Amphiura filiformis. Classification (NCBI taxonomy): domain Eukaryota; kingdom Metazoa; phylum Echinodermata; class Ophiuroidea; order Amphilepidida; family Amphiuridae; genus Amphiura; species Amphiura filiformis. Next base: position 46,622,373 of record NC_092645.1, read on the forward strand.
ACACAATAGATGCAATACAGGGTGCGATACAGGAAACTCAACAGTATGCTATGGTTAGATATAACATTCAGAATAGGTGAGTGGGTTATACATGTACGAGGGGGACAGGGGGTATCAAAAAGTTTTTGAAATCGCCCAGAAGTGAAAGAGGTCAAAGAGCTATATCAATGAAATGTTGTCTGTGCAATCACTGGTCCTTATGTATACTATGGTGCAAAAGTGGTCTCATAAGTATGTTTACTTTTTTTACAGGTGGCGCTAGATGCCAATAACCTGCTACCCCAGTTACTGCGCATAAACTGCAAGATTGAGAAACTTGAGGCAAGCAGCATTATTAACTCTCTTCACGCTGGTGTCGACTGCAGGCGACAAGTTTCAAAATTTTTTAGAAATTCAAAAATTCAGAAATGTAAATTTTCATGACCATATTTGGAATCAGCATGAAAAATGCATTAAAATGAGTACAAACAAGCCTAGTATTGATTCAGTAGTTCTTAAGATAGCTCTTGATATTTTGAGAAAATATTTCCAAACTTGAACTTTTTCCACGGAGGCGCATGGATAGCACGCAGAGCATTAAGATCCTGCTTTTGAAGGGTTGCATGCAGTGCCTAGAAAATCGAAAGTTACCTTCGGTGGTGATTGTGATAGGTCACTGTGCTTTTTGGAAACGGAATTTTTATTTCATCACAGATTTTCTGGGCACTGTAACCCTTAAAATGGAACTGATTAATCATGCTACATGCCTTAATTTTCTCCATTTTGCTGGTTATGCGGTTACATAGGCAGGTACTGACATCTAGCGCCTGTAAAAAAAGTAAACATACTTATGAGACCATTTTTGCACCATAGTGTACATAAGGACCAGTGATTGAACTGACAAAATTTCATTCAGATAGCTCTTTCACTTCTGGGCGATTTCAAAAACATTTTGATACCCCCTCGTATATAGCTATTATTTATGTAAATGTGATGGTATGCAATCCTACAATTAAAGCCATAATGTGTGATTTGCATAAATAATAGATTTCTATTATTATTTTAAAGTCACATTCAGTGATCCCAGTGAATGTGTAAAAAGTTAAAATTGTTTATAAATTGCTTAAAAGTGAAGGATAAGTCATTCATATTGTCATTTGGTATTTTTGAAATGCAAAATTTGGCAGAAAACAACAGTATTGACTAAGTTGAAGCCCCATTCAAATACATGTAGCTAATTTATATACTGTCAGTATATAAATTACAGATACATGTAAAATGCCTTATTTTGTCTTAAATACACAGCTTTCTGCTGAACCACTAGCCGGCTATATGTTAACACTTAATTTTGTTGATTTGTACTATCGTCCGGATGAGGAAATCACTGAATGGGCCTTTAAATGTTACTTTTCACTGATTACAATGTCCCCTCTTATAAAAGTTTGAGCCAATCAAATAAGGTAAAATGAAGAAAATTGCTATTTCATTCCAGCGACTGTATGCATGTATTAGATCGCTGATTGTATTATTATCATGATTATTGGCGGAGCTTCATGCAGCTGGGATGTACAAACAAGACGTAAGACTAATGTTTCACTCAGTTTGGAATTTTATTTTTATAAACATACTAATATGTACTGCAGTATATTTGACAGCTATTCTCAAACAAATTATACCCCATACAGGAATCAAACAGAAGATGGTATATCAGTAGTCTTATGCAACAGCGCCACCAACCAACCACGATACACACTGCATGTTGTGAATTCAGCATCAGCAAAGAGGGCGCACCAGAAATTTGCCATCTTTATAGTGCCAGAAGGCAGGTGAGTCAATCACATAAAAGTATAGTGTACAAAATATGATTGCAGGTTTGAAAAAACTCAGTAGATGTCTAAAGTACAGATATCCAGAATTACTTTTGGTTTGTGAAATCAATATGTCCTCTCCATTTCAAGCAAAATAAGTAAAAAAACCAAAATAAACCCAATGATTTATAGTGCGCTTTATGCACATGCGCAATGCCTACACATTGATCCACAAGCCTCTGCACACTATGGAACTATATCATTCCACAAACCATTGAACAACAACACTTGCAGCTGAGAAGCCCACACCCTATAGATATTCCGCAATTGACCTTCGCAGCCAAGATCAGCTCCCCAAGTGTCGTACGGGTTATGACAAGACATTAAGTCTATTTCAATATATTGAAATAGATTATTACAAAAGCCCCTTGAAATTATCCTGGAATTATATAGATAGCTACTGAAATTGAATAAGCTTGACATTTTCTAGAGTAATTTTACAGATATATAGAATTGCTTATTTGATTTTGCAATCAAGATGTTATTTCCAAGCAAAATAATTAGATAAATCTTGGTGATTTAACATGCACTTCAACGTAATAGCAGCAACACACGTCACAAATATTTATTCCGCTGTTACTGATGAGATATATCGTTCCAACAAGGACGCATCAGTAGCACATCTCCTCTAGGCACATAGATGCAATTATCCCCTAACAGCCCCACATTACACCTTGGTGGGGTGAGACAAATACATTGGCACAACAGGGATTCGAACCCACAACTATAAGCTGACTCACAATCATCATAGTCAAAGCCTTTAACCATTATGCACTATGTCAGTGCAAAGTTTGTAATTGGATTTTGTGGCTATACTATAGACCACAGGGAGCCATTCAACTTCAAACTTTTCACGTAAACTGGGCAGCTCATAAACAAACCGATCCCGAGTTTGATATCTTTTATAAATCTTCTGTCGCAACGGCAAAACCACACACAATATGTCAAATTATTAAGCCTGTAAGTAATACCCAGGAAATCATGTCCCGCTCATAAATTGTGATACCTGGGTTCAAAAACCAGTGGCTAGATACCCAAGGGCATTATTAAATGTGTTTACAAGCCTCGCCATGATCATGATGATTGAAGTCTGAATGCAGTGATAAAACAGTGTGCCTTATACAAACAATTAATACTCATAAGTTTAATATGACCTAGTGATAGGAAACTTTCTTTCCTAAAGGCCTTTAACATTTGCCTGTTTATAATGAAACCTACTTAAGGCAGCGGAAAAACTGACATCACATGTTTTTTAGCTGGTTTAGGTATACGATTTATTCCGTGTAAGAAAATAAACAGGGGTCAATACTGCCAAATATGGATTTGTGACGTCAGGTTTTTCCGCTTTCCTTAGACACATTTGTTTATAATAACGGCATTATCGCCATTTTCTGTGATTCCTCTTCTCTGATGAAGGCACCAGATGAATCAGCTTCCCTTTTATGTGCAATTAACCAATCACGGGCCGTGAGGAGTTTGATTGACAGGATCGATTGTCAGACATTAAAGTAAATATGTCTGGCTTTTCTTAAAGCAGCAAATTTGTAGCTGCATTTTTTCAAATATGTTACCCTTTGCATTTTGTCTGTTATGTGGTGGTTATTTGGTGCAATATTTCAAGAAGTATTTAAAAAACATTTTTGTTTTCTTTCAGAGAAACTGAGTGGCTGTTTGCCAGTGATGCTGGGAGGTCAATAGTAGCTAGCCAGGCTGGTTTCCAGCGTGTTTTGATCACCTGTTTACATAGAGATAACACATATGAAAACTTAGATGCCATCAAGAAGGAGCTGTCTCAGAAAGTAATGGAACTAGCTCCACCAGGATTGGATAGGAAACATAAGGTTTGCCAAATTCGAGTATTACACCTCATGAATTTTCATCAGCCAAGGCCAAAAAAAAGTGGAAAAGAAATGGACAAAACGCAAAGCAAACAAAGTGGCCAAAAATGCAATAAAGTATAGCGTAGCGCATAGCTTTTTTTTCCCATATAATGTTAACACACAACATAGAGCTTTCTGTGTGATGCTTACGCATAACAAAACACTGGCTTGGTCCATTGAAGTACAGATGAGTAATTATGGACCACCAATGATAAATGTTATTTTACTTTTGGTATTTTTTAATACCTTAATAATAAAATACCATTTTTAAAATATAGTTTTATTATGACTTTCCCTTTAATTTTTCCCCATCTCAATGCACTTCCCCTTCGGTGTGTGCATTGAAATTTGTCATTTGTATTGAACACCATTAACCTCAAATGACTGGACTCATATACCGTAAAAACTTGATAGTAAGCATATGTGCTTACTATCGAGCGCTTTTAAAACATGCAAACATGAAGAGCCCCATCCACAAAAGTGTAAAGGGTTTTGAGTAAATCAATGATACACATAGTTATATATATATACTAACAAGTAAACCTACAAATGTGTGTCTCAACCCCATAGCTCAGTTGGTAAAGCATCAGACTTTCGTACAATTTCATGTTTTCTCAATCGCTTGATAGTAACCACATTATGCTAACTATCAAGTTATTACGGTGTATGCTGATGTTGAACTTTTTTCCACTGGTTTTTTTTTTAGGTACCATTTCTCACGATTGGCGATGACTTAGGATACAGAGAAGTGAGGTATAGAGGTAAAAGTGACTTCAGTGGTGCTTTTGTCGTGGAAGATGTGCGCAGTGGTGAAGGTGCTATGCTAAGGCGGTTGGTGTTTTTGTCTGCAAAGGATGCGGTGCAATCTGAAGTGCGATTATTGCCAGGTATGTGTTCAGCAGACATAGGATAATTGGGTTTAAGGGTCATGCCGCTCCGCATGCAGAAAAGCGTAAGTGCAGAGTGGCAGAAAGTATAAAACCAGCATTATTGGTTTGAGGCTTCTGGGCTCTGGGATGGTGTTTGTTTTTTTCTATTTTTTCCTCTTTTTTTTTCTTTTTTTTTTTCTTTTCTTTTTTTTTTTTTTGCTTCTCGATTTATTTTTTATTCATGTGTCTTCATATCCTGTCCACCCACCTCTGATCTGTACATGATAATATCAGATTACTACCTCTTCCAATTCGTTGTCATGGTTCTGAGAAATTAACCAGAGAAAATTACTGATTCCAATCATTTTTTATGTCTTACTTACAACACTGTAAAGTTCTCAGTGTATTATAGGCTCCTTCTAATTCTAAGAACCATGACAAAGAAGAGAGGTAGTAATCTGATATTATCATGCACAGATCAAAGGTGGGTGGACACTGTCTTCATATCCTGTCCACTGGACAGGATATGAAGACACATGAATAAAAAATAAATCAAGAAGCAAAAAGAAAAAAAAATAGAAAAAAAAACACCATCCCAGAGCCCAGAAGCCTTGAACCGATAATGCTTGTTTTATACTTTCTACCACTCTGTACTTACGCTTTTCTGCAAGCGGAGCTGGCGTGTCCCTGAAAGCCAATGTTGCCACTCGGCCCGCTTTGTGCTTATTGGCAAAAAAAGTTTTTTATTTTTTCGGTTTTGTAGTGTCTCTGGACCTAGACCTAAATGCCAGGATCATTCATGGTTGACCTAAAAAAAAAAAAAAAAAAAATTTCAAGATATTTTGTTATTTTTATATGAAAATTGATAATTTGTATTCATGTCATAGTCTATTAATGATTTCAAAATGTATTGAATTTGAATGCATTTTGAAATCATTAATAGACTATGACATGAATACAAATTATTAATTTTCATATTAAAAATAAAAAAATTTTAAATTTTTTTTTTTTTTTTTTTTTTAGGTCAACCATGAATGATCCTAGCATTTAGGTCTAGGTCCAGCGACACTACAAAACCGAAAAAATAAAAAACTTTAAATTTCGGTACCGGGAGGGTATTTTCTACCCGGTAATGTAATCTCGGCGGTACCCGTTTACCCGACCGAAAATGCCAGCCTTATTATTCACCCATTTTATTTATTAAATGCATATTTGATTAAAAACAGGCAGTATTTCCATTTAAATTCACTTCAAAATCGCAATTTTTTTACCATAAAATGATCAAGCATTTGTCAATGCTTGCCTTTTCAAAATTGAGGAAATATAAAGGGAGAGCCCATGAAGAAGAAAAAAAAAAGATTATTATTATTTTTACGTGAAAAAATGGAGGTGTCTTTGGTGGCAAACGTATATCTCCCCCTTCCCCACCAATCAATGTTGCCCTTCGATCTCCACCAATCAATGTTAATGTTGGGTGCCACTATGTGTGTGAGACCAAAAAAGTAGGATTCAACCTTGATCTGGGGAGTGGGGGCTTATTTCCACTGCCCTATCAAAGGTATCCCAAGACTTATGGCTACCATTGTAGATCTTGGTCTTAGCATCCCCTCCTAAGGACAGAATTTGCTCATGGTTCATTTTACTCAACACTAAATGCATCATGAGGAGAATGGAAGTCTGAACTTTGTCGACAGATGCTGCCAATGAAATCCAGATTTTGGTTTTTACAAGTCAATACCCCAGCAAGCTTTCCACTGCTCGGAATCAAACCCAGGACCCCATGTAGGGAGGGCGAGTTAAGCGAACGGTAATTCCTCGCTTTGCACCACTGAGGTCCCGGGTTCAAGCCCAGCGCGCCCAAGGACTCATGTGCACTTGGTTTATCCCGATTCCATGCTCGCTCTCGCAGGTTTTCTCCGGGATCGCCGGTTTCCTCCTGTATCGCAAAAATCGGTGATTAGTTGTTTGGTTATCAAAAACTTCCTTCACCCAATGGAATTTGGGGAGCTGCACAGATGGATGTTACAATCTAAATGCGGATAGGTGTGCGCCGTTCGGCAGCAACCTACATGTAGTTGATGCGATCTGATTGTGATGATTCACCATTGCAGCGAAATTACAGCACTTTGAGTCCTCTAAGATCTGGAGAAAGGCGCTTTATAAATCCAAAATGTATTATGTACCAGAAGGGAGAATACAATTATTATACAACCCACTGACACTCCTGTATTATTTTTCCCATTTCAGAAAAGCCGAAAAAGAAAGGTAAACAGGGAAGTGAAATGGAGACCACCCAAGTGACGCAGATAGACACTAGTTACTTGGCATCTGGATATCAGAGATTCCAAGTGGTTGGCATGGCAACAATCCCACAATTCCAGAGTCTACTTGAAAAACGACTAGATATGCTTATCATAGGTTTGGGCGGAGGGATTATACCAATGTTTATTTACACACACTTCCCAAAGGTATGTACATAAAACTTCACAAAAAGTACCACAGCCATTGCAAATATAACTTCAGAACAATTGATTGTATTCACAATATAGACCATGATGGAGTCACTCTTTGATAATGCAATCATGTTTTAGAGTCAGTTAAGAGTCACAAACTCAGTCAGTTAACTACTTTGGGTCCAGTCTCTCCACTGATGTTTCATAGAACTTAATTGTTTTATCATCAGCTACAGCGAGCAAACCATCGTCGGTGAAAGTGATACCTCGGGGGTCTTTCAGTCCTTCCACGAGGCATGCTATTTTGCGTCCGGTGCGCCAAGTATTGCTCTATAACACCGCCATCTTCTGCGTCTTGTTCTGCGTCTTTGCGACCAATAAGCAAACAGTCGGTTGCCTCATCATAACATAATGCAGTGGGATTACCAATGTCAATACTTGCAATCACACTTTCATGTTTTGGTTTTTCCTTCCGTCTATAAGCATCTACCAAATCACCCCAGCCTAGCTCACTGTTAAAGCTCAAGACAGACACTTTGTCTTCTAAGTTTGATACAGCAACACATTTATCAGTTATGAGAGCTATCCGCCATGGATTTACTGGTGTAGATATTGCTATTCGATGCTGTACCACAAGCTCGCTTTCAGGTTCCTGATGATAAGCAACAAAACATATGATAGATTGACAATGGATATCACCTACCAAAATAATACTGTTAACTTTACCGACTGCAACAGTGACAAGTTTTTCAGGTCCATACTTTCCAAATATATCAAACTTTGCAAGGTTGAAATGATTGTTAAGTTTCCCTGATGCAGAATATATACCAAGCCATTGAGCCCCTCCAACCACAAACTGTCCATTCTTCACCACTGCAACACAGGTACATTCATCATCATATTTAGTGGTGGGTACAGCTAACAAATAAAACTGGTGCTTGATTTCTCCCGTCTGACATTTTTTGAAAACTGTAATCGACTTCCTTCCTGAAATACATATTGCTATTATACCACCAGGCCCTGTTGAAATATCATTAATGGTTTTATCAAAGGTGAAACATGTATTTTGCACGGGCTCTACCTTTCGTACTGGCACAGATGCTACTTGCCCCAAGTTTACTAGAGAATCTTTCACAAATCCATGTGACGTAAGTTGAAACAATCCACAGTCGTTTGCTCTGTCAGCAATCTCAAATCCATGAGATGTGAGCCGAAACAATCCACTGTCTGAAGCATTTGCTTGGTCAGCAATATCAAATCCTTGTGATGTGAGCTGATACAATCCACTGTCTGATGCGTTTGCTCGGTCAGCAATCTCTAAGTCATTAAACTTGTTTGCTAATGCTGCATGTTGACCTATGTATTCATGGCTTGTGCCCTTTTCAATCAGTCTCTGAGTATCGCTAACTACAGTTTGCAGGTCATGTGCTCTCTTGTTTAATATCATCTTTTTCCTTTCACATTTTTGTAACTCTATTGTACTCTCCTCCTGTAATTTGGCTTGAAGTTTGCTTGATTGCTCGTTTGCAGTGGCCAGCACCATTGCATGAGTTGCTTTAATATCATTCTGCGATTGCTTCAGATGGATTTGAATTCTCTGCTCACATTCAGTTACATGAAGCGCCTGTTTCTTGAGATCCGATATTTTCTTCTCATTTCTTTTCACCGTGGCTTCCATAATCTGCAGCTTTTCACTGTGTACCTCTGCCACATTCTTGACATTATGCTGCGGTCGTTCATGAGATAAAGCAAGACATGCTACACAAACAGTAACTTGACAAGTTAAACAGTAAAAGTGCAGTTTTTCACCTTCATGTTTTGGGCACAATGGCACACCCTCTGATCTTTTGTCAGTTGTTGCTTCAAGTTTTGTGGAACTTAGCTTGGTATTTGCAAGTTTTTTTGAATGCTTTATGTGCTTCTCAGCAAGACTTCTCAATCGAATATTAGTAAGTAGCGTACTTACACCTCCATCATTAATGCGAGTTATTTCCCTACACTCCGGGCAAGAAATAATGCGTTTGCCTTTTTGCATCAGCTGGCGCAGGCAAGGCTGACAGTATATATGAGGACAATTCGTCGGCTGTATTCCATAGTAGTGGCGTATAGTGATTTGGTCATTTTTTTGAAAATTGGCACATATGTTTTTAATTATGTCCTCTTTCATTTTTTCTAAGTCTCATCAGTCATAATTAGCTAATTAATTAGTAATTAATTAATTAAATGTGGCGATATAGTTACAAAGTGACATTTTTAAGTATTCCATAGTGGCGTATCGACCATACGCCACTTTTTATACACATTTTATAATTATGAAATATCGGCAAAATGAAAAACATTGTATGTCATAGTGGCGTACACGTATCGGAGCTATACGCCACTATGGAATACTGAAACGATTTAAAAGTAACGCCATAGGGATTACACGGCGACCGAGGTGGCGTCACGGTTAACGTTAGGTTAGGGTATTGCGTTTTGTTCGCTTTTCCATAGTGACGTATAGTTTTATTTTCAGTTTGCCAGCAATAGTATGTATTTATTTCTTTTGAAAAATATATAGCAATAAAATCTATTTAGTTTACTACAGAAATTTACAAAATATAATGAATGTCTGATTTACACAACTCGATTTTAAATTGGCATTTCTTCAAACCCGATTTTCTCGAAAAGTTGTTTATTCGCATGGCGCCCACTATACGCCACTATGGAATACGGACGACGAATTTAGTTGTTTTGGTGTATGTGGATCAGTGAATAAATAACAACACAGTGGACATGTTAAATCCTCTTCTGCACTAGCCAAGTAGGATGAAGCCATTTTTGGTATTTATGCTCAAATATAAGTCACAATATGTCTATGGACAGAGTTTAGCGCTTTAATATTTGAACAATGTTTAGTACATGCAGGCAAGCTACCTATTAATTAACTGCTTTGAGGCAACTATAGATTTTATATGATATCTGATTGACTTACCAGATATGAACAAGTACACAGTCATTTTGCCTGACCTGCTACGTAGTTAATTAGGTATGTGCAATTATTATAGATTTAAATGTACTATGCTTTTATCAATGCTAGTACTGCACAGTTTGTGCATGTATATTTATATTGATATTTATTACAGGCATATGATTATTTTATTATGCATGAGGTGAACTTCATGCAACCTTGGGCTCCCGAAATACACACTATAATTGGTGATTGGGTCAATGCATTCTTTGAATAGGGGTGGCCAATTGCGCAGTATGAATGACATGCATGGTAAATTCATCTGAATTCTGTTTTTGTGATAAACCATGGAAGTAGAGCAGATCTTTTCCTACCACAGTGACCAGACAACATTGAATAAAAATGCACAGCTCAACTTTTAATTTTCTGTGAAATACTTTTATTAGAAAGAACAACATCTTAAAACTGGAATGAGTTGAGTAGTATAATTCTGGCTACCGGTATCACTAAATACAGGTAGCAACGATCATGATACAATGTAGACCTAAATTTTTCCGAACTTTTTTTTTGTTAGTTTTGGCAGGATACATTTTTGTCATTTCCTTATTGGATTACACAGTTGGCGTGGGTCTTTAGTCACAAATTCTATACCAAAGTGAGTCCTGTATAAAATAATTCAGAACTTGTTTTGTTTTACTTGACCTTTTTGTTTGTAATTGATTGACATATTGGAAACTATTATTATATAAAAGGAAAGAAAATGAAGCACAAGAAATTAAAAGAATTTATTTATGAACGACTTCAATTGGTGTACTGTGTTCATGTTCATACACGTGTGTAGCTGTTTCAGTGGTTTTTATCTTTGATCAAGACATATTGAAGTACGAACACTTGGGTATGTACCCATCATAAGAGAATCCATTTTCCAGACTGGAGTTTGAGGGGAAAAAACAGGAGAAAACACCCAAAATCAGGGAAAGAGGCGATTAAATTTGGCATATATATACATGTCTTGTCTCTCATATCAATTTCTAAGCACTTTAAGCAAAGTCATTGTTTATTGAATTTACAACCGTATGACAAAACAGGCGAAAATAGTAAGTTTTTGCACAAGATTTTGCAATAAATCTAGTATATGGACAATATAAGTGTGCTCTTTCATTTAATGATATAAAATATGCAAAATATTGTAAGCATCAACCAGGGTTTTGATTTTTAAACCCTACATCTTAGTCAAAATTGTGTGTGAATAGGCCGTTTTCAACAGATTTACCATATTCACCTTAATTGCTATAAACATTGAATTGCATGTGATAGATCTGTTGACATAATGAAAAAAGTGTTTTAGTGGGAAGTCTTAGCTCTAGTTTGATATAAAAACTTTTCTGATTGGATGAAGGAAACTATCGGGGTTTTGACAAAACCAATCACAGATGCCGTATTTTCCACTAGTCCCCAGCTAGAAGCTCACACAGCTCTTATGACGCTATGCACTCAACTGTGTAGTGTAAACACAGACTGTGTAGAGACAAGGTATTGCTAGGCTCACTGTGCTTGGCCAAATTTGTGTACTCAGGTGTATCGAGGTGGAAACTGTGCATAGATGCATTGAGAATTGCTTTGTAGCCAGACCTTTTGATATGTATTGCCCTGGGCTTAGTTGTACCCATTGACTAACTGGCTTTGTGGCTTTATAGTGTACATGCAGTGTGACTTAATATAACACATATTTCATTTATTGTAACCACCTCTTGCCTTCCCAACAACTTTCATAAATTGGAAATATTTCTCATGGAACTTCAGGTATTTGTCACAAATGAATAGGAGAATTTTTTTAATAAATCATGACTTTTTTAATAAACTGCAAAAATTCTGAGCATTGGGCGATTCTGAGTTTCAAATACAATGCACAAAACAATATTTGTCCAATTTTGTCGAGAGATTTAAAAAGTTAAAAAAGTTTTGAATTAGCAAAAAATACAATTTTCTAATTAGAAAAATGGCCACAGTTACTATCTTGCCATTGAAAACTACAGGAAGACCGCCCCAGAGCTTCAAGCCACATGCCAGACATCCTGGCGCCAACTGCAAATGGCTGCGCCCATGTGATGTAAGTCGATTTTATATTATCGACTTTATAAAATCTAAATACAGGACTGCACATACTGACATGAAATTATTATTTCATTATTTTAAACTAAATATATTACGGCGTATTTTGCTGTTTGCATGTCCATGCCATTGTTTACGTGTATCGGAGCTGTCACCATGGCTGCTGACATTGACATGAAACCGAAGTTGCCTTGGTTCAATCCCAGAATGCAACACAAGCGCAAAACTCAAGATCCATGCTTAACGTAGTGCTCACAAATTGACATTTATTTTACTATTTACTATTTACTTTTTATTGAAATTGCAACTGCGGTGGGTTTCTATTGATCCAGTCTATCAAAATATTTAAGTGAAATGTTTTCATTTGATTTTCCAAAATTAATGTTTCCTTTAATGTGTGGCCAATCCTTCATCTCAATCCTGCAATCCTCAAAAAATCCACCAACATGAACAGATTATGTGAAACCTCAGCCCTCTCTAGATTAAAGTCTGTCAGTTTATAAAATGGTTTTGCGGACCCAGATTGTTGTTTCTTTTTTTCACTGTTTGTTATTCCAGTATTTGTTATTCCCATTCTTGTTATTCCAGTCTTGATTGTTCCATAGTTTGTCATCCCATGCTTGTTGTTTGCAATCCTTCTGGTTGCTTGTATATAAGCTTGTTCTTCTGATGATACCGATGTCACTTCGGTAGTAGTGCCTGATGAGCTTGCACAACCCATGGTGATTTGTTTCTAAAAATGTTTAGATTTTTCACAATGCTCTCCAAATAATCAACACACAGTTATTTACCTAATTGGTGATGACTATAATAATAATTATTGAGTTAGAATAATGATGATTCTTACAATGAATTGAAGTGATATTTATTTGACTGCAAATGTTTTGAAAGTTGTTACTCGTCGACAATCCAAATGCATGCAGGGTTGATGATTTTAATTTCCGTGATATGCTCTGTCACAACAAATTTCTGCAAAATCCACCAAACTTTTGCAAGATTTTCAATTGTGTCTGCTTTGTTAAGACTCCAACTGCTGATTAAAACTGTAATAATTGTTCCCCAAGCTAGCAATGAGTGGAACAAAAACCTCTGCAAAGACTGTGGTGATATACATGTAGGAATAATTATATTGTCAAGCACAATGTCTGTGTCAGTTATCCTGTTATGACAGTCAAATTGTTACAGCAAGTCTATTGAAATATTTACAAAATTCTCCAAATTTGGGTACGGTATTAAAATCCTTTGGTACAACGATGTAAGACGATGAAATTTCCACAAGCACTGCAGATCACGTAGAAGTATTATAGTATATCTATGGTAATCTCATTTGAAGAAGCTGTTGGTAGTGTTTCTCTCTTGGTTACGGTATTGTATTATGTCATATCAACTTGAGTCTTCAAGATTAAAGATCACTTTACTACTTAACAGTCGTTGTCTTGACTGTATCAATGTTTAGGTTTATTTGTTTGAGATTCCAATTTATTGCTATGGTGGGAAGATAGAGTAACTGATAAGTAACATCAAACATGTAGTATATTTTGTCTAAGCTTATCATACTTTCGAATATAGCACCGTGTCATTTGTTTACATATTACACAGAGCTCGTCTCCATAATTGAGCTGCCTTTACCTATGAACTTTAACACACCTTGAACACACCTTGAACACACCTTCTTCTTGGGCTCTTGTTGAAGGAAAAAAAGTCCTTATGTAGCCCATCCAATTTCATCACAATACCCTTACTGCATAATCTATTATGGGGCCATGTTAATAAACAACTTTCTGCCAGAGAGCTCCTGTTCCATGGGTGAACTTGTTGTATGTCTTCTCTAGAGCTCTATCTATGCCATTCTTGAATGCATTGGTAGTCTTAGCATGCACTGTATTTGCAGGCAGTCCATTCCATGCGCTCACCACTCTATTGCTGAAAGAATTTCCTCTGATACGGAGTCTAGTGTGTTGTTTCTGCACCTTGAGGCTGTGACCTCTTGTTCCCACACCTTGCTGTGCCATTTGAAAGATGGAGGCTGGATTGATGTCATTAATACCATGCATTATCTTATACATCTGTATCAAATCTCCCCTTAATCTTCTGTAGGCTAATGTGGGTAAATCAAGCTCTTTCAATCTCTCTTCATACGTCATCTCTTTCAGGTCTGCAACAATTTTTGTGGCTCTTCTCTGTACTCTCTCAATCCTTACATTATCTCTGTGTAGAACTGGACTCCAAATACAATTTGCATATTCTAGGTGTGGACGACTAGACTTTTGTACAGAATCTTCAGCATATCTTTATTGATGTAATCAAATGTTCTCCTTATGATTCCAACCATCCTGTTGGCTCTATTGGCAACCATATCAACATGCTTTGAAAAGGTCAACGAGGGGTCAAATTTCACTCCCAAATCTTTCTCTTCTTCTAGTACTTCTAAATTTCTTCTATTACCTTCTTCTGACATGCTATATGTACATGGTGTTGGTTGTGAACCATAGTGCATTACTCCACACTTTGCTACATTGAATTTCAGCTGCCAGGTATCTGACCACAAACTCAGGTTGTCCAAATCCTCTTGAAGCTTCTCGCAATCCTCTTCTTTCTGAACATGCGTAAACACCTTTGTGTCATCAGCAAATATCTTTACATAACTTTCAACTACATCAGGTAGGTCATTGATGAATATGATGAAGAGGATAGGACCTAGGACACTGCCTTGCGGGATACCGCTAATGACGCCTGCCCATTCAGATGTTCCACCATTTACACAGACTCTCTGTTTTCTACCTGTCAGGAAGCTTTCTATCCAACTCTGTAGATTTCCATCTATGCCATGAGCCTTCACTTTCTTGAGTAGGCGCTGGTGTGGTACGCTGTCGAAAGCCTTCCTGAAGTCCAAATATATCACATCAATACCTCCGCCCTCATCCAACATGCTGGACCACAAATCCATGATCTCTATCAGCTGAGTCACACATGACCTTCCAGCTCTAAACCCGTGTTGGTCTTCACTAAGCAGCTTATTCTTGTTCATGAAGTCCATGACGTGGTCTCTGATAATTGACTCAAGGAGTTTACAAATGACTGATGTTAGACTCACTGGTCTGTAGTTGCCTGGGCTTTTACCGATCCCTTCTTGAAAATTGCCGTCACATGTGCTATTTTCCAGTCATCCGGTATACTACCCCTTCACCAAGTGATTTGTTGAAGATGATGGTCAGTGGTTTTGTAATTGCATCTGTGACCTCCTTAAGCACCCTTGGATGAAATCCGTCAGGACCTGGTGATTTATTTGGTTTTAATTTATCCAACTTTTTCTTCACCTCCTCCTCTGAAACTGTAATATCCTTTAGCCTATCACCAACATGTTTCATCTCAGGTTCTGGGATGTCTTCATCCTTCTCTCTGGTGAACACACTAGCAAAAAACTTGTTCAATTCCTCCGCTTTCTCTTCATCAGTGTGCGTAAGTGTTCCATCTTCTTTTTCCAAATCACTTATCCTTTTTTCCTCATGGGTCTTGGAGCGGACGTATTTCCAAAAACTTTTCGGATTTACTTTTATCTCCTCAGCGAGTTTTCTTTCAAATGATCTCTTAGCTTTCCTAACTTCATTTGTTGCTGCATTTCTTGCTGTACAATAATCTTTGTAGTCTTTTCCCTGCCTAGTAGCTAAGTACCGCTGCCATGCATGGTATTTCTTCTTCACCTTACTCATCGCATCTTTATTCATCCATAATGGGTTTCTCTTTTTCTCTGGCTTACTTTGTCTTGGTTTGGTCTTGGGAATATTGTCTTCCATGGCCTCATACATCTTAGTTGCAAATAACCTCCAACTGTTATTTGCATCCATACTTCTCATCTCCTCCTCCCAGTTAATTGCATTTAACTCTTTTTCATTGACTCATAATCTCCTTGTTGAATAGATATCTCTCTTTTTCAACTTCATCATCCTCTTCCATGTAGCACTGAAGTTCAAAATGTAAAACAACATGGTCACTTTTCCCCAACGGACATCTGGCTTGCACCTCCTTAATCAAACCATCTTCATTAGTGATGGCAAGATCCAATAAGCTTGGCTTTTGACCCTCTCTAAATCTAGTGTTGCAGTTAACCGCTTGATAGAGGAAGTTGTTCTGTAAACAATCTATCAAACCCCAACTAGGGTGATTCATACTGGCTTTACTAGACCATGTGTCCCATTCTATTTCGGAGTAGTTGAAGTCCCCCATAATAAGTAGATGTGAACTTCCCCTTCTACATGCTGCATCTATAAGGTGATGTAATTGGTCATTGTTGTCACTATCGGAACTTGGGCTCCTGTAAACGCAGCCAACAAGTAACTTGTCTTTATTTTTCAGCCTTACTTCACACCAAATGCTTTCCTGAAATGGTAAACTCGAAAGCTCATCGACAGGAATTGCCTTAAACTTCTTTCTTGTGTAAATGCAAACTCCTCTACCTCCGGTGCTAACTAAGCAGTCATAGCCATCTAGCTCCAACTCAGCTTTCTGGACTTCCGCTCTCTACATTCTTCGGAAAAACTTCTGTAATTGCAATTACATCTGGCTGCAAGCTGGCAATATTTGCTTCAAGCTCCTTCCTCTTATTCAATAAACTATCTGCATTTGTGTACATGCATTTCAAGTGTACTGGTGTGGTATTGGCTGCATTTTTTTGCTCGCAATTGACACTGGTTTTTGTCTCCTTATTCGGCTTATTGTCATTAGCTTTCGAGGTACTCTTTGTCCTCTGCTTTGTAAAGTCATTAGTCTTCTTCTGTCTCTCCTTATTTGTCTCCTTCAGTTTTACTTCCTCATTTATCACCTCATTTTTATTCAAAGTAGTACTTCTGTGCTTCTCTCCAAAGCTTGGTGAGTTTTCCTCTCTGACTGAGGTTTTTCTATTATCTTCCCTCCTCTCACTGTATTTCTCCTCTCTTGTCTTGTTAGTCTTACTTAATGTCTTCTTTTTCCGCTTCACCTCCTCGTAGGTCACCCCTGCTGTATTCGGGGTGGTAATACCATCCTTTACCATCTTCTCACTGGTTTCCTTCTCACTTAACTTACTGAACTTACTTGAGCTTAACAACTTCTTCCTCAACTTCACTTCCTCATCATTCATCCCGGCTGTATTTACAGTGGTACTTGTGGGATGGAATGATTTCATCTTCAATTTCACTTCCTTCTCTGTCTCAACTGTGTTAGAATTGTCAAATCCATGTCTACCGCTCAATGAATCTATTTCCCTCTTCTCACCGTTTTCTTTCTCAGTCTCATTTGTCTTACTGAACTTACTTGACTTACTTATGGAGGAATTAATCATCTTCGGCTTCGCTTCCTCCTCCCTCTTCTTATCTTCACCTGAAGCGGTATTTCTATTCCTGTCCCTACTTCTCAAATAGTCTTCCTCCCTCACCGAGGATTTTCTATCCTCATCCCTCTTCATCTTGGATCCCTTCTCATTTGTTCTGCTCAACTTACTTGTCTCACTTATCTTACTTGTGTGGCCAGAGAACTCCGGTTCCATTTCCTTTTCTATCCTCTCGTCTACCTCATCTATCAATACCTCAAATTTATTTGAAGTGGTACATGCAATCATTACTCTACTACTTGAAGTATCTTCAGAACTCACCGAGGATATACTATCCTCATCACTTACATGTAATATAACATCATTGTTTGAGTTCCCACTTACATGTAACTTACAAATCTTACTCATGGAGTACCGGTAGTCAGTCTTCTTCAGCCTCACTCCTCCATCTATCTTCTCTTCTTTACTCGAAATGTTACTTTTCGACTCATCGCTACTGCTTGCAGAATCTTCATCCCTCTTTGGGGATTTACTGACCTGCTTCTCACTTAACTTACTTATGTATTTACTGACATGCCTCTCACTTAACTTACTTGTGGAGTATCTATTTACATCATCAATCTCCTTTTCTGTGCTACATCTGATTACTGTCGAAATTTTCGCAGCTTTTTCTGTGCTCCTGGCACTATTGTTACAAGAGTCCACTTGGGTAAACTTACTGCTACTTTCATTCAGTTTATACTTCTGAGTTTCACTGTTATTGGAATTCTTTTTCCTTTCAGTGGCTATATCAACATGAATACGGTGCAACTTTGTAGCTCCAGAGGTGTATATGGTGCTTTCAACATACGGTGCGGTGTGCAAAACATGTTTGTTGTGCGGGTCCCTGCAGCTACTTCCTTTATCTTTCTTAACAAAAGGATTGAGAATTGGATGGTTAACCCCTAATAAACATGCTGACAATATGGACGACTGACTGAGTACATTGTGTGATTAAGGTCTCGGTAGCAGAATGAGAAATCCCACGTAACCAAGCCGTTATTGGAACTCCTTTGAGGTAATCTAATAGTTAAAGAACCCGCACATATAACACTGGCGACGAGATGGCGGAAGTACGACTGGTTGGGGATATTCCGTGTTCAAACCTACTGAACAAGACTTGAGACGACGCTGAACGTTTAGAATTTATGTTCATTGCTAATAAGATAACGGAGGGTAAAAGCTCTCATCTTGTGACTCACTTGGACCACACCACTTACAAGTTATTGAAAACGCAAATTTCCCCAGCTAAAGTGGAGGAAAAAACGTATGCAGAACTGAAGACAGTACTCACAAATCATTACTCGCCCAAACCCCCAATTATTGCAGAAAGATTTGTATTCTGGGGTCATTCTCAAAAAGCAGGAGAAAAGGTCGCTGACTTCGCAGCTGAATTGCGTCGTTTGAGCTATACATGTGAATTCGGTGACTTCTTGTTGGAAGCCTTGCGTGATCGGTTTGTGTGTGGCCTTCGCGATATTGCAACCCAGAAGAAATTACTCAGTGTGAAAGACCTCACCTTTCAAACCGCGTTGGATACTGCAATTGCCGCAGAGTGTGCAAAGCAGGGTGCGTAGCGTTTTAATCAGTCTGCAAATGCCAGTGCTAATTATGTTGGTCATAATAAGAAACGTAATCGTGGTTATGGTAACAAAAATAGATACCAGCAAAATGCAAGTAATAATAATAGAGATAAAGGGCCTACTACTAGTCAGTCAAAGAGTCACTTTAATCAGTCTCGTCCCTCAAATACACAGTCCCCATGTTATAGATGTGGAACACATGGGCACGCACCCACCGACTGTAGGTACAAATCGTACAAATGTAATTCTTGCTCACAAACTGGGCACCTTGCAAAGGTTTGTCGCAATAAAGGTGCAGACAATAAGTATGTTGCAGCCCATAATGTTTGTGAAGATGACAATGCACACGTGTCACAAGGTGCTACAGGTGGTGCATGTGGGTGTTCATGTAGGTCTAGTACTAGTATGTATAATCCTGAACCCCCTCAAGATACATATCATGTCAATGAAACAGATCCGCTTGGGTTATATCATGTTACTGCGGATGTCCCTACCCCTAGTGGTACATTTGATGATAATGACCCTGTGAGTTTGTATGATATGAAAATGAATGACACATCAGGGTTATATAGTGTAAATGATGCGATACGTAGATCGCATGAACCAATTACAGTAGATGTCAGAGTGTCAGGTGCTGACATAACCATGGAACTTGATACAGGTGCAGCGTATTCAATTGTGCCGGAAAGTATGTATCATGAAAAGTTATCCCATGTAGGCTTGGACCCAACAGAAATTAGATTGAAAGATTATTCAGGTAAACTATTGCCCCTGATTGGTCAAGCCAAGGTTGATGTTATTTATGATGGTCATAGATATATTTTGCTTTTGTTAGTAGCCAAAGTAGAAGCAAACCAGCCAGCAATTTTTGGCCGTGACTGGCTTCATGTGATTAGATTAAAGTGGGAGGAGCTTTTCGTGCACAATGTAATGCATGTATCTGAGTTAGATTCAGTAATAGCCAAACATCCTACACTTTTCAAGCCTGGACTTAGTACAATGAGGCACCACAAGGCTGTTGTCCATGTCAAAAAGGATGCAAGACCAGTGTTTGTGAAGGCACGTCCAGTCCCTTATTCACTTAAACCACAATTAGAAGCTGAATACAAACGTTTACAGAAAGAAGGTATTTTGATACCTGTCTCACATTCAGAATGGGCCTCACCCGTAGTCCCGGTTGTGAAAAGTGATGGTTCAATTAGAGTGTGTGGTGATTTTAAAGTTGGTCTCAATGATTGTATTGATGTTGATAAATACCCATTACCCAATCCTCAAGATCTATTTGCTGCTTTAGCTGGAGGGAAGCATTTTAGTAAGTTGGATCTTTCACAGGCATTCCAACAGATGGAATTAGATAGTGATTCAAGGAAGTATGTCACAATTTCTACTCATATGGGTTTAATGTCATACACCCGAATGCCTTATGGGATTGCTAGTGCGCCCTCTATTTTCCAAAGAACTATGGAACAAGTATTACAGGGTATAGATGGTGTATTATGTTATCTTGATGATATTTTGATAACAGGAAGCACAGAGCAGGAGCATTTGCAGAGGCTCAACAAGGTGTTGGATCGGTTAGAGGCACATGATATGCGACTCAAGGTCTCAAAGTGTAGCTTCCTACAACCTAAGGTTGAATACTTGGGTCATGTGATTGACGAGGAAGGTCTACACCCAACACCGCAGAAAGTTGATGCAATTCTGAATGCGCCAGAGCCAAGAAATGTTACTGAGCTGCGTAGCTTCCTGGGAATGATACAATATTATTCTAGATTCTTGCCTAACTTGTCCACATTATTGAATCCTTTGAACCATTTGTTGCAACACAGTGTAAAATGGGTATGGAGTGAAAGTTGTAGAAATGCATTTAATCATGCAAAAGTAGCCTTGGCATCTGCAGACGTGTTAACACATTACGATGTTACGAAACCATTGCGCCTAGCAGCAGACGCATCTCCCTATGGTATAGGCGCAGTGCTTTCGCACATCGAAGCAAACGGTGAAGAGCGCCGGTTGCGTTTGTTTCAGCAGTACATTGACTAAAGCTGAGCAGAACTACAGCCAGTTAGAGAAGGAAGCCTTAGCTTTGATATTTGGAGTGCGTAAATTTTATGCGTACATTTATGGTAGAAGATTCACGTTGGTTACAGACCATAAGCCTTTGGTAACTATACTTGGTCCAAAGCAAGGCATACCAACTCTAGCTGCAGCACGTTTACAACGCTGGGCATTGATTTTGTCTGCTCATCAGTATAACATTGAGTATAGAAATACGCATGATCATGCAAATGCAGACGCGTTATCGCGATTACCGATGGATGGTGTTGTTGACTATATTTGCTATTCAGAAGAAGCTTTGTATAATGTATCCTTTGTAGCTGAATTACCAGTGGATGCAACTGCAATCGCAAAAGCAACACACAAAGATTCAGTCCTATCGCGTGTTCTTGAGTTCACACTTAATGGATGGCCACATGAACTTGATGGAAATTCCAAGTCATTAGAGCCCTACTTCCACCGCAAGTTAGAAATATCAGTGGAGGACAATTGTTTGCTATGGGGCAGACGCGTTATTATTCCCACTGCTTTGAGGAAGCGTATTTTGTGTGAATTACATGATGGACACCAAGGAATTTGTAAGACTAAAAGTCTGGCCAGAAGTTATGTTTGGTGGCCCAGACTTGATAATGACATTCATGATATGGTACAGAACTGCCAAATTTGTCTTAGCGTAAGAAAGCAACCACAAGCTACACAGTCCCAAACTTGGAAATGGTCAACTGCTCCAATGGGCGTGTACACATTGATTTTGCGAATTTCGTGGTCATAACTTCTTGATTATCGTCGATGCACATGCTAAATGGCCTGAAGTTTTCCCCATGTCATCCACAACGTCAACCCAGTTATGCGATAAACTGAGACTCTGGTTCGCAGCCTATGGGTTACCTAAAGTAATTGTGTCTGATAACGGACCACAGCTTGTGTCAGATGGATTTGAAACATTCTTGCGCATGAACAAAATAAATCATGTTACAAGTCCACCATACCACCCCGCTACAAACGGAGCTGCGGAACGTATGGTTCAGTCAGTCAAGTACTCTCTAAAGCGTAGTTTTGAAGAACACAGCAATTTGTCAATGCCACACAGAATTGCTAACTGTTTGTTCTCATACCGCAATACGCCACATGCCACTACAGGACATACACCAGCAGAACTATTTCTCAAACGCCAACCACGCACACGGTTGTCAATGGTTAAACCTAGTTTAACGGCACGCATGCAAGGTCAGCAGGAAGCTGCTAAAGATCGTGGGAAGGAAATACGAGCATTTACGCCAGGAGATTCCGTTATGGTTCGCAGTTTCAGAGGAAGCGATAAATGGAAACCAGGAGTAGTTATGCAGCGACTAGGCCCGGTGTCGTACATGGTTCGCGTGAATGAACAACTTAGACATGTCCACATAGATCACCTCATTATGGGAACTGTTTACTGCAGAGATAAAATGTACCCAATGGAGATCCCTGTGGAACCCCATGTAGAAATACCAGTACCGCCTGTGCCACAGCCACAGAATGCACCTAACGCATATATTCCTATTAATGCACAGCCTGCAGCGCAAGCGCAGCAGCGAGCAACATCCTATTATGCAGCCAGCGGTGCCCTCGTGAAGTGCAACCTGCACGCAGAAATCCACCCAGACTTTGTGGACCACCAAAGAGACTTGATCTTTGAACTCTTGGACTAAAAGTTGAACCTTGTTGTTCACCACTGTTTACTATATTTAACCCAAGGTTGTTATTGTTGTAAAGTCAGCAATTTGTGTTTTAGTCATGTTTCCAAAAATAAGGAGACCTCACATTATATAACATGAAACAGAACTCATTGCAAGTTAATTTTATTGATTGTTTTATTTCATAAACATGTAGTGCATTACAACAGGTAGTAATGACATAAATGTGAAGTATATTACAAGTAGTAATGATACAGTTTAAATTTGATCAGATGAGTCCCCCAGTCTCTGTAAAGGCATAAGGCACTCTCAATGTAAGAGGGGAGGAGTGTAGTATATTTTGTCTAAGCTTATCATACTTTCGAATATAGCGCCGTGTCATTTGTTTACATATTACACAGAGCTCGTCTCCATAATTGAGCTGCCTTTACCTATGAACTTTAACCCCTAATAAACATGCTGACAATATGGACGACTGACTGAGTGAGTACATTGTGTGATTAAGGTCTCGGTAGCAGAATGAGAAATCCCACGTAACCAAGCCGTTATTGGAACTCCCTTTGAGGTAATCTAATAGTTAAAGAACCCGCACATATAACAAAACATGTGATAAGAGATTCATTCATATCAAAGTTGTATTTACAGAGGGCCAAGTCTATTATGCAAATTTATAGGCTCATATCTGCAGTATCTGAGCTTATCTGATAGACGGCATAGCGAATACTTTTGTTTACTTAGGATCCAAGTCTTCTTGAAAGTAAGATCTTTGTATCAAGGAGTATAAAAATGAATGGATTAGCAACATATTTGACCACAAAACCTTACACAATACACCCCAACCAAAAAATGCAAACATGCATCCAGCATCCAGTATGTTGCCCTTTGTTACAACAAACACACCTTTTTCGCCATAAAACAGCATTTTTTTCTTGGGCAACTAAAAATGCCCTGTTCTATCAGTCAAGATTAATAGGTAAATTTTCACCGGAAAATTGCGTATCAATGTGAGTGTAACCTCGAGCCTGACCCCCGGCGGTGATCTTGCTATTCAAGTCTTAGTAATTTTGAATTGGAATAGTATTTTTGGCCGCAGTTTCAATAGAAATTTGTGCATTGCAAAGTTATTGAAAATTATGCAATCTTAATTTCTTCATGATATCATCAAAACATAATTTCAAAAATATTTACCTATGGAAAAAAATATTTATCTATAGAAACTCTTGTTATAACATTATTAACTTTTGACAAATTACTTATTTTGCATCAAAGGAGAAATTGTCGCCTATTTTGTGGCATATCAGCCACAGTAAATCTACAACAAAACATAATAATTCGTTTTCCCTATCCCTATCACATATTTTGTGGCATATCAGCCACAATAAATCTGCAACAAAACATAATAATTTGTTTTCCCTATCCCTATCACATATTTTGTGGCATATCAGCCACAATAAATCTACAACAAAACATAATAATTTGTTTTCCCTATCCCTATCGCATATTTTGTGGCATATCAGCCACAATAAATCTACAACAAAACATAATAATTTGTTTTCCCTATCCCTATCGCATATTTTGTGGCATATCAGCCGCAATAAATCTACAACAAAACATAATAATTTGTTTTCCCTATCCCTATCGCATATTTTGTGGCATATCAGCCGCAATAAATCTACAACAAAACATAATAATTTGTTTTCCCTATCCCTATCGCATATTTTGTGGCATATCAGCCGCAATAAATCTACAACGGAACAGTATAATCTTCAACTTCCTCTTAAAATATAATAAAAAAACAATCACAAATTTGCACACTGTATTTTCTTTAACATCACCTGTCATAAAAAGTGGCTCAAATTGCCGTAAGTGTTGAGATTAAAAAGTACTGTTTACTTCCGGGCGTGCAGATTTGTGTTTGTTAGTAAGTTAGTCAGAGGAAATGCACCCAGTCTGGGGTAATGCACATATACTTTGATCAGCTCGTAATCGGTGGGAAATGTTAGGCTTTTACCACTATGCCGAAAAGTAGACCCACCTTAAGAGTGCTATTAGTTTTCCTGTCTGGTCTATATTTTGTGTGTTAAAGAAAGTTGATAAATTACCACAAAAACTTGATAGTTTGCATATATGTGCTTACTATCGAGCGCTTTACCAACTGAGCTAATGGGGTTGAGATACAGGTTTACAGGTTTACTTGTTCATAGATAACTATGTGTATCGATGATTTGCCCAAAACCCTTTACACTTTTGTGGATGGGGCACTTCATGTTTGCATGTTTTTTAAAGCAATCGATAGTAAGCACATATGCTAACTATCAAGTTTTATATGTTTGGGTATTGGGCTACAGTTAAAAGTAGTCAATACTGAAAAAAATGGAACTTTTTTTTTCAAAAATGTGGTCTCATCTCCTGTCCATCCTTTTTTTTATAGATTCTTGGGTCAACAATTTTTAATTTTGAAATTGAAATTTTAAATTTAACTAACCCTAACCCTTTTCTAAACCACACCCGGTGACTAAGAATGTGAAGTGACTTCCCTTAATTCCGCTGTATTTTCTGTTAATTCAGGTTTATTTAGATGTTGTGGACATAGACCCAGCAATAGTAGATGTTGCTAAGAATTGGTTTGGTTGTGTGGAGGATGAAAGGATGACATTACATGCTGAAGATGGTATCAAGTTCATTGCAGATAAAGCTAAACAAGGTTTGTTTTGTTTTTTGTTTGTTTACTTTTACGTGTACATCTGGGTACCGTTTGATGTGGTAATGGCGGCGCCCACTGTCCACGATAATATAAAATCAAGTATATAAAATCATAATACAGAACTGTCTCACAAAAATAATGTTGAGGCCAACTAGCAGTGTTTCATTTACAAAGTTATTAACCTCATTCATAACTGTCACTTTGATCTCTTCACTTTACAAGATAACACAAACTTTTCGTCAAAAGTTTGTAAAAATAAACAATGTTTTACATTTTCCCTTTCCAAAAATCGAACAGGCTAAAACAGGACAACCAATAACAAAAGTGCATATCACAATCTGTGCAAATATATGGTAGCCCGCAATCCAAATTGTGGAATGTCTAGGGCAGGCCTTCTCAACTAGTTTATTTGAAGTGCCAACTGAAAAATTTTAGTGATCATGAAGTGCCAACATGTCAAGGGAGGTACCATGTACATGCATAGCGGGTAAGGTGCAGTGATGCTTTACCGGGGGTCCGGGGGCAGCGCCCCCTGAAGCTCATGGATTTTAAGGTTTTTTAAAGGCCCAGATTGGGTATTTTCACCCCTTTTTATTCAAGATTTATGTGAAATTATTATTTAAATTACCGTGCGCTACTTCGTGCGCCACTTCGACTGACTCCAACCACCACAAGTGGCGCGCGCCGCCAGTTGAGAAGGCCTGGTCTAGGGTGTGCGCTCTTGAAGCTGCAAAGTATAGAACTAGATCTAGTTTCTCGAAAGGGGGTAAGCGCGAAGCGCGCCAGCGCATTTTTTAATGTCAGAGAGGGGTTGTCATGGTCCCATATACTGATATACTAGGCACTGAACAAGTGCTACTGCAAAGTCCCTAATTTTTTGTTATTTGGTTTATGGAATGATACAGGGCCGTACTGATCAATCAGTGACAACCTGTAAAGTGGTTAGTGTATTTCTGAGAACTGCAATGAATGATTGTATGTAATTGCGCTATATAATAAATCCATGGCTTTGTTTCCTTCTAGATACTGGTCATCGTTATCATGATGTTATCTTTGACATAGACAGTAAGGATCTATCAGTTGGGATGAGTTGTCCTCCTAAGGTATTTGTGGAGGTGGAGTTTCTTCAGATGGTTAAAGACAAGATCTTACATCCACAAGGTAAGGGAGCAGTCATTATTTACACCGGGGGATGGAGGATGTGAGGGGGGAATGTGAAATTTGTTGGTGAGCAAGAGGGGGAAATGTTAAATATTTTGCAAGGAAAGAGGGGGGAATGTTAAGTTTAAAATGGAGAA
Source organism: Amphiura filiformis (assembly GCF_039555335.1). Taxonomy (NCBI): domain Eukaryota; kingdom Metazoa; phylum Echinodermata; class Ophiuroidea; order Amphilepidida; family Amphiuridae; genus Amphiura; species Amphiura filiformis. The sequence continues at coordinate 46,649,144 of NC_092645.1, forward strand.
ATTTCATAAAATAAGGGGGAGTGCAGAATTTTGAACAGAAGCGAAGGGGGCACTCGAAATTTTTCATCAAAAAAAATTTTAATCCTCCATTCCCCCTGGCGTAAATAGTGACCAGTCCCTAATGGTGCTTTCTGTTTTTCAGACATTTATGATACTTACTATACCAGAAATAATAGTAAATACTTATTCAGTTGGTGTTCTAAAGTTTGTTTGGCTTATAATTGGCAAAACGAATGAGACTCATGATAAAATATTGCGGGCACACAGTTGCGCGCAGCATCTATGTGTGACTAACTCTTATGTGAATTTGTGCGAACGTGACTTGGGACTTAATTATTGACGTAACAAAACTGATTTTGCTAATTTTAAGCTGAACAATTCTGGCACTTTGGTCATTCAATAGAGCATTACACCATTCAGTTATCCAGATTTTTCACTTATCCAGCCAATGCTTGGTCCCATCATGGCTGGATAAAAGAGGTTGGACTGTACTCAAACTTGAACCATGCGTAACGCTATAGTAAATCCACCATCTTGGTGTGTTGTTCGTGAATGCAAATGGTGTACCTCAGGCATTGCAACTATTATAGCCCTAAATCAAACCATAATTTTTATCATTGAGCTTGAGTGTGACAAAGGTTTAAATTCGTGCATGCAGTGCTTAGCATGTGTTTTTGGCACAACACGTTACTCACCGAATGCAAACAGCCACACACATTGGAACGAAAGTTGGCAGGCACATAGCAAAATGATCATGATCAGGAGGTACACTATTTTACCTCCATGAGTAACACACAAACATGCTGGACTCTGTACTATTTGGTTGAAAGTCCACTCATGACAAAAAGTCTGAATAAGCCTGAAAATGACCAGAATGGCCCTAAAACCCCAGGGGGGCCACTCATATATAAAAGTTGTAAGCATGCGTGTGAATGCACTTCAGAAAAGCACCCTTAACAAGGACAACCATTGTGTCTTCAAAATGACCCTTAACAAGGATAATGGTTTGTTAACCATACCCTTAACAAGGACAAAGTTACAAGTGGATTGAAACCAACCCTTACTAGCAAGGATGCATGATCAATTTTGAAGAAAAAAGTAAAAGACATTAACTTTCAAGGTTTCTTATTTCCTTTATTATTATACTCTAATTGGATGCTTCCTAACTGGATTTGGTAGGCTTAGGCCTACTCAGCATAATTATCGCCTGCATTATTAGGGCAGTAGGCCTATATTTTATTATGACGATTGTAGGGGTAGGAATGTGATTAGATTTAACTATACCCTTAACTTAGCACGGACACATGGTGTCAAAAATGACACCCTTGCGGGCCCGTGTTGCAGTAGAAAAAAACACCCATATTCCGCGTTTTTGTTCACACGCATGCTTACAACTTTTTATATGAGTGGCCCCCCTGGGCCTAAAACATGCTGAAAAGAAAAGAAATTGCATAAATCTGGACTACAAAAAAAGCTAAATTCAGGCAAAAGCCTGAAAACTTACATCATTGCATTTAAAACCCACACTTCCCCTTTTGGAAATACCTCAAGTTCCACATATAGGGAGTATGAATTTCAAATGGCATTAGCACATTAACCAACTCTGTAAGAAATTCAAATGAAGTTGCTTCATAATATGCTCATTCCATTAGAAATTCATACTCCCCCTGTAGAAGATATTGTCAAAATCTTCCACACGAGGACTGTAGATTTTTAAATGGAATAACTCATTTCATTATTTTCATTTGCAGGTGTCTTCCAGTTAAACCTAGTCGCACGTGACAAGGAACTAAAAGAGCAAGTAATCCAAGACATCAAATCAGTCTTCCCTACAGTACTAAGAAGAAGCATTGAAGACACTGTCAATGAAATCATATATGCCTTACCACAGGCATCACCATTGAGTGATGCCCAACTCAAGGAATCTGTGAAAAAGGCGGGTGTGGCTATGCAGAAGATAGCAAAATCATCAAGTACTCCTGTGGACCCCGAGACAGATTTAAGCAAAGTTTTGGAGGGATTAGTAATTCAGTGTTAACACATGGGACTGAATTCACTACTATTTTAACTTATCAAATGTTATAAGCAACTCATTGTTAAGTTGCAAATAAAAAGTTGTTTGTTTGTCCTCCACCTCCCGCTCCTCAGATTAAGGCCGCACCAATATATATTTTTTTTCAATTTTTTTTTTAAGATTTGGAGTTCATAGTTGAAAATAAAAAGCCAAAATAAACATTTTGTGTCTTCAATATGCAAAGTTATAATTTGTGTTCATGTTATAGTCTATAATTATTAATGACTTCAAAATACATTGGATTTATATCCATTTTGAAATCATTAAAAGACTATGACCTGAACGTAATTGCCCAAATTATAAGTTTGCATATATATTAAAGAAACAAAATATTTTTATTTTAATTCACCATGAATGATTGTAGCATTTAGCTCTACCTAGGTCTAGGAATATGCTAAATCTGAAAAAGAAGCCACAAAAATACAAAAATTGCCCTCCTGCACCTCCTCTTTCAAAGCTGTGGAAGACAAGCAAACAATTATTTTTGGGGGGCCATATGAGCACTCTTTATTCATCTTTATTTATCCTAACTTAATGGCGAGTTCCCGCTATCAATTCATATTACGGTACTTGCCAGCGATTCATACCAATCGTAAATCTCCTTTGTGATCCTGAGTTGCAAACTTGCACCCGAGTCCACAGTCCACATGAATATGCCTGGCTACTGTACTCCTATGGACTCAGATGCAACTTTTCAAATGGCCTCTTTTTTATGAGGCACTTTATTATGGTATTCTTGTGGTTTTGTATAATTTATTGTAAGCACAATTGGGACCCATTTTTGGGTGTAAGGCACTTTATAAATGTGTTTTTTCTTACTACCTTGTATAACACATATGGCATGTCACAGATATATATATTAATAGTTTTAAGACACATAATGTGACATGATCTGGTCCATGGGGCCAAAGGTGGCAAATTTGAAATTGAGAAAAAGACAAAAGATGGAGTAAAAAAACATACATAAGAAAGTACACTTCACAAAACTTCAGAACCAAGTATGCTAGACCTTTGGTGTGTTCAGTATAGATGGCCTAATATTATTTTTTTATAAAGTAATAATTATAGTAACTCAATTTTCAAAAATACCTCCTTTGGCCCCCATGGAGCAGATCATGTCACATAATTATATAATACTGAATGGCTTTGAGTGTGATACAAGAATATTTTTCTATCGAGTGCAATATATTCTTGTATCACACTCAGGGTGCGATTTCATTTGAAAATTTTGTATAGCAGTTCTGGTTAATTTATCATACATGGGACGCTTTTACGTATCAAAGCATTGTAAAAAATGCTATACAAGCCAAAAAATGTGTAGCAGTCACTTAAAAATGTGGAGCATTTTGCTATGCGATACAGCCGAATTCGCACCCTGATCACACGAAAATAAGCCATTCAATATTATTATTATTAATATCAGGCTTTCGCTCTGCAGTAAAATGAAAATTTAAGCTTACCTAGCCACCGTCGGACCTAACCAATGTGTAGGCCTATTGTAATTAATGTAAGCTTACCTTTTGACCTGCTTATTTTCTGCAGGTTTATTTGTAGATGTGGATTTATTATTTTTTTTAAGTTTTTGGTTTCACTTGTTTATAAAATCTCCTGTGAGCCGGTACGCCGGGCTGGTACAGTGGCCATGTTGTTGTGTTGTTGTATTGTGATGCGTGTTGGTGCTGTCAGGCGCCGTGACCATGGTGATGTGCGATAGCGTACACGATACTCGTACAGTATTAAAAAAATATATTGTATTGCATCCGGGTATTTTGCAAAAACTATGCAATATATAGTTTTGTTGTATCGCTCAAAAGCCTGATATAAATAATCATATTAGTTACCCTCTGTTTCTTCACGAAATATTTTCTGGTATTTTGTGAGAACAAGCAAGGGGTAATGATTTTATCATTTAGTGAACATGAATTCTGTATCTTCAGACTTGTTCTTAAACTGTGGTGAAGGAATGTATTTTTATAATCTTAATGAAATGTAGGCCACTAAATTCTTTCTTTCTTGGTTATTAATACCTGAAGTATGCATGTGTGGTTGGATATCTTGGTATATGTGTATGCACGCATATTAGGATTGCACAGATCATACAGAAAATAGTACCGTCTGTATTATGTCGGAAATTAATGAGTACGCAGGTAATACAGATTTTATCCAAGTGGTGTTTGACCAATGATATTACAGAATTCATATTAAGTAAAGGATTAAATTGAATCTTGACTCTTAGCAAACAATAGCTGAAGAGTTCAGATGCAAAAAGTGATATATCAATTTTTATCAATTTGAGATATAAGCAAATATAACTCGTCAAATATAAAGAACATAAATAAAGTTTCAAACTTTACATAGAATTTTGAAGTAGGATATATGTCAATTAAAAGCTAGCATGATAGGGCATATGTTGGTGGCCTTAAGTTTGCAAAAAGTTTGGAAATGGTGTATCTCACATTTTGAATCTGAACTCTCCAGTTATTACCTTCACTGGGCTATTCCAGTTGCAATCCTCACAGCCCATATGGAAGACATGACCTTAATCTCCCACACAGGGAGTGTGGATTTCAAATGGGGCTACCTGAATAGGTGACTCCATTTGAAATCTAGCTGTGTAGGAGGTTAAAGATCATCATGTCTCCTATAGGGGGTGTGTGGATTTCAACTGGAATAGCCCATTTATTATTCTTTGGTTCAATCACCTAAAGTTCAGAAGTGATGTAAATGCCTTTTAGCGGTTGTGCTGCAAGCATGCCAACAAACCGCCCTTGTGCGCATGTGTGTACGCTCTGTGTGATTAACTTTACGCGCATGACTCGATACTACGGCCAATGAAATATGTCACTACAGAACTTGATGCGAACCAAGGTATAGCATTATCAAGACAGGGATTATATAGAGTTATATAACTGTATAATAGTCTCTCAGTGAAGTTTTGACATTACAAGAGGCTAATTTGGTTTATGCTTTGGCCTAAAAAAATATTTGATCGGTGTAACATAAAGAAGATTAGGGTAGGTAGGTAGGGATTTTGTACTTTTACTGATGTAAATTGGATTTGATAAAGGCCTTGAAACTTTTTGTCTTTTTTTTAAATTTAATTTATTTAATTTTTTTTAAATAAAAAATCAGGGTCGGGCCTACTGTTAGGGTTGGTCGGGTTACACCAATCAAATAATTTTTTAGGCCTTACATGAAAGCTAGGCCAAACAATGCTGTTGCAGTGAATTCGACAATATGTCATACCTCATAGTTAATGGTTCATGCTTGGTTTGCACACCTGTTTATAGCAACCCATTGACTTTGTGTTGTGATCATCTTGATCATGGTTCCGAACACAGATAGCGTAAACCAGTTGACTTTGCATGGATCAATATATCATGCTACAACGATGAATAGGGTTAGTCAGATACTATTAACTCAGAAATGCAGATGTAAATCATGTCAATGTAATCCTTATTATATCTTTATTTTTACCAAATTCTATCAAGAAATCAAACCATTTCACCTGTTGACTACAAAGTTTCAATTCTCCATATTGCTGGTATCATTTTGAAGTAGGTGTGGGTGTTGGTGATGGTGGTCTTAATGGTGGTAGAACGTTAGGCACTGGGGGAAACAAAGAAAACAAGTAAAATTTACAAGGCTATTCCATTTCAAATCCATACCCTTGTGGAAGATTTTGTAAATATCATCCACAGGGCAGGTGTGTGAGAGTTCAGCTTTTAAGCTGATTTCAGCTTTTTTATTGCCAAACTTTATGTGTTTTCTTTTATTTTCAGCCCATATTTGGCATTTTTACCCTGATTTTAAGCTGTTTTTTCAGCTGTATTTAGTAATTTTCCTCTTTGTTTGTCTGAAGCTCGGCACACTCCTGACAGGGGGAGTATGAATTTTAAATGGAATTAACATATTGGCAGCTTCATTTGAAACACATCCTCCCTTATGGAAGATTCAGGTTGAATCTTTTTTTTTCATAGGGTTAAAGGTAGCTCAGTGGTACAGCAGCATGGTGGCACAGCGGTATGGGCTCTGCCTCGCAATCGAAGGGCTGTGAGTTTGAAGCTGTTTTAGCCCTGGTGGTGCCGTCATGCTGTGCACTTGGGCAAGGTGCTTTACCTCACTTGCCTCTCTCTACCCAGGGGTGAAATGGGGAGCTGTTATCCACTGAGTGCTGCCCAAAGGTATGAGCATGCATTGTATGGCAGCTGACATATTCTAACGACAGTGGAATAAAATGTGAAGCGCTTTGATACACATGAAAGGTGCTGCATAAACATGTATTTATTATATTATTTATTTTATATGTGAACAAGCCTTGATTCACATAATGGGCAAGAATATTACATTAAATATCGAAGAGAAAAATTTGAATTAATATTATGTGACAAAGACTCGCTTGATTGTGTCGTATTAACACTTGTTCAATGCCAAGCAGACAGGCCCTCTCTGGCACTACAAATTTCCCCCAGTTGTCATCTAGCCACTGCGATCGAGGCTCAACGTCCGCTTTGTGCGCCCCCTCCCCAAACTAAAACCAGTTCTTGTGTTGTATATCATATTTTATGATTTTGGAATTGGGTAACAAAAGTACATGCAGTATAGGGGTCATGCAGCCAAAAGTGCTCTATAGGGCAGATGTTTCAAATGGATGAATCATATATCAAAATGTTCCAATTTTAGGCCTACATATGAATTCCAAGAGTTCATAGGTCAAAAACCATAGGTCACAGAAAGATGTTGTGATTGACTGTTTTGATCCAGACATTCATCTTAGTATGTTGATACACTTTCCAAGATGTATGTATGTCATTTTTCAAAAATTTTCCCACATAAAAATTACATTTTTTTAGTCAAAACTGAACTCAAATCACCAAAAAATTGCATTTTTATCCATAAATTAAATGGATTGAATTAAGCGATGATTTTTTGTTCACAGATTTTAAATATCATTGTGACATGTGTTCTGCACACTATGAACTTTCTACTCCATTTAGTTTTCAAGAAATAGCCAGTTAAAATATGCTATTTTTTGGTAAAAAAAATAAAAATCCATTAAATAATGTGAGCGTTGCCATGGAAACGGAATAGAACGCGCGGGTTACAAATTTGGAATGATTCCTCCATTTGAAACATCTCGGTGTCCAACTTTCAGGGGGCTGGCCCCTATAATCTGATGGTTTCGTGCAGCAAAGAATAAAAATTCCTTTAAGAGGGACGTGTAGTGCTGTTGACATTACTTGTAATTAATTGTTTAAATGACATTGTCCTATCAAATCGATTCACAGATAGTGCAAACTATTTCGGATTTAGCAGCTGGTACGTACCTATTCCTCTTGCGGGCATTACTTGAGGTGTGTGTCCAAACCGAGTGGTCTTCTGTTTTCTCTCGTATAGATGAGGAAAATACGCTGGTTCTCGGAAACTTCTTCTTGATGTTGAATCAAACGTGTATTTAATTTCTGGTGGTTTCCCTTCCGAACCTATAATTATACATGGCAACAAAAAAGGCAACAACATTTAAGAAAGTTATGCATACTTTAATTTGTTAGCATGCATACTTTAATTTTCACTTAAACTTGGTTAAGTTTAATAAAGGTAACAATGTGTGCGGAAATATCACGATTTTAGACCCTCAGAACTTCACTTTGTACCACCCAATGCCCCTCCTCCTCCCCTCGTAATAAAAAAAATATTGTACCGCCACTGAACATACTGAACAAAGACCTGAAACTTTTCCTCTTTTCAGCTGATTTCCTTTTTTATTCCTGAAATTTACGTGTTTTCAGCCCAATATGAGCCATTTTACCCCGATTTTACGCTGTTTTCAGCGTTTTTTGAGAATTTTCAGATTGTTTCCTCTTTTTTTTATAAAGACTCTGTTTCAGGTCTGTCAGAACAGGAACGTACCTGATGGAGAAGATGGTTCAAGGTCATGGCAACACGTCCAATTTGTCAATTCTAGAGACAAAATGCAAAAGAAACAATTCATAATTACACTTTCGTATAGGATTTTTTTATTCACGACATACCAGCAGCCTAGTGAGCTTACAGGTTTTTTTAAATAAATAAATAAATGTATGTTGACTTGACAAAATTAAGGGATGTAGAATGAGCGTTTATGGCGTTTCGACAGTATTGTTTGTGGGACATGAGAGCACCACAGACGTATCGAATTGCATTCTGAATACGAAGCATGTCTTTCTGATATCAAATAATTTTCATTTTTGAAATTCACGATATAATACAAATTTTATGACAAATTATTAAAATTTGATATTTTTCAAATTTTGATATATAACAGTCCTCGAAATAAATTTTATAAATCTAATGATATATTCTTAAAGTGTATGTAGCTGGGAGGAAAAGCCGACGATCAATTGAAAATTTTGAGCTTTTATATTGAAGATATGGATTTTTTTCCCCCAAAAGACCTATTTTTGTGTGGTGTTTTGGGGAAAAATCCATATCTTCAATACGAAAGGTCAAAATTTTCAATTGATCGTCGGCTTTTTTCATCCCATATACATACACTTTAAGTATAAATCATCAGATTTATAAAGTTTACTTCAAGTAGGCCCTACTGTTAAATATCAAAATATCAATTTTTAATGATTTGCCATAAAATGTGTATTACATTGCGAATTTCAAAAAATCCAAATTATTTGATATCAGAAGGACATTCTCCTTATTCATAATGCAATTCGATATGTCTGATGCCAAACACCTATTGTGTTTTCTATATCTCTGAGACCTACCGATTCAGAATCTGATGGCGGGGGCGGGTGCCCACCTGTCACCCTTGGGCATTTTGAAATAAATGACCCCATAGGGTTATACAGGGGTCAAAAATTGAAAGTGTTCAAATATCACTTCATTTTCGGGTCTCAGAGATATAGAAAACATCAAAAAACATGCAGACGATACTTTTGAGTCTTGCCAAATTATTCCTATTTCAGCACCAGACTATAAGGGACCGTTTACAAACACTTGTAAGGTGTGGCCTGATGCAAAAAGGGGGGCCTGAAAATTTTTGACCCTCCTAAGGGGGGGCCCTGAAAAATGACCACACATTTTCCTGGAAAAATTTATTTTATATGCTTTTCTATGGGGTTGACCCATAATTTTCATGTCAAAAGGGGGGCTGAATTTTTTAGGTCTGTAAAGGGGGCCCCGGAAAATTTTCACGATGAACTTTTTTTGCATCAGCCCCCCCCCCCGGTCCCTAAACCACTAGCAGCTGCTAGCAGGCTGTGTTTTAACACAGCCTAAAAAATCTGAAATGTGTTGATTTTTATGGTCCTTCGATCGGATGATAGGCAGTTAACTTACGCATGTGTTTCCTTTTCGGTGGAATACTCTTTCGAATCAGATTGAAGTCTGGATTCCATATCCCAAATGTCTGGAAAGTTGGCAAATGAAAAATGAAAATTTTTTATTAAAGTTATGTAGGCCTAATATTGAACTGATAATAAAGTTATAAATGGACATTTTAACCAGTGGCGTAACCAGGGGAGGGGCGCTCCCCTGTGAGAAGTTTTGCCCCCCCCCCCCATGCTCGCTGCCCTGATTGAAATTTAAAATAATGTATGCATTGTCTGTATGCCTATAATAGGACTACTTTTTAGTCCACCCCTCTTTTAAAAAAAAAAGTCCAGGCTACGCCATTGTTTTTAGTGTCGCTTGGACTTGGGAATTAACTAAGAAACAAAACATTATTTATTAGACTATTTAAAGTTGTTATATTTCTCACAAATCTGTCTTGCAATATGGTCAACAATATAAGAAAGAAAGTTACAATTTTGATCTGAGAAATTTCAAATCACCCTCTATATTAAACCCAGCTAACACAAAAATATTTTTAAAACAAACATTATAAACGTGTCATATATAATATTAATAATCACATTTTCGTGGATAAAAATTGACAGCGAAGAGTAAAGTATCATTATAATGACCAAAAATAGGACAAAAAATTGACGAATGGGAACGAAAATTAGGCTTTGCGCCCACCCCCCCCCCCCCCTCACATGCGCAAAAATGTCATTTTAAGATCATGAAAACGTTTTCAAAACCGTTTATATGAAAAAAACACCAGAATGTTATTGTAAAATATTTTGGCAAACATTTTCACAAAATGTTTTGTCAGCATAACAATAACATTAATAGTTATAATGATTTTAGACCCTCTATATAACCCGATAAAAAAAAAACCGTTTTCTGTCTGCTTGGAACCAGCTCAGTAATAAAGTCCATTAAATTGTGTGTAATAGGCCTATACCCACGCCCGTCCGCAGGATTTATTTAATGGGTTTTTAGGGGGTAAGTTTTCTTTCGGGGGAGGAGGGGTCATTTATCCACTATAGTTTTTGAGTTTATAATCACATATATAAACTTCACACCAAGATTACAGTAGACCTACTTCCTTGTGTTGAGTTTCATATCCATACCAACTATCTCACATTTGTCTTTATTACACAATGATCATGACAATAACAAAAAATGTCAAACTTAAATACAATATAGATAGGCTCTTCAACATGTTCAACCCGCACCTTCCAAGATTCTGTCGAGCATGTTTTGTTTTGTTTTGTTTTTTAAGTGGATCTGAACCACCTAAAGAAAGAAAGATTCGCTTTTTGAATGCCTTAGTTTTCCACCTAAAAGTTGATCTTTTTTTTTTAATTTTCTCCAACTTGTGGAACTTTTTACTGCAAAAATTATTATTAGCCAAAAATGGACCTGGTTCTGGTTCCACAGCTCAACACACCCCAAGTGGGGAAAAGTGAACCTTTGTGGATTGGGGAGGGGAAGAGGGGTTCACCCCTACGTACAGGCCATAGGCCTATCTCAGTAAATAAGTTGAAAATATATGCCCACTTACCGTGCTGTCCTTATTATAAGGGCTTTGATATAGCAACCCAATGGAGTGCGGGTTCTGGCAGCGCGTTGGAGACAAAATCCGCGGGAATATACGCGGTTGCGTATCTACACTCGCGAAGTCAGACAAAGTTGTCGTCCGCGGTCTTCTGGTTCTTCGAGTGAAAACATTCGCCATGCTAAACGCCTAGTCTTGACGTTGAAATTCAAGTGAAGCTACCATATAACTATGCCATGAACTTGATCCAGGTTAAAAGTAAATTATAAATTAATTTGGTAGATTTAGGTAAGCGAGTCACTTGATCTTTCGTTTATGCAGTTTGTTTAGTAAGATGAGAGCTGCGCACAATGCGTGCGTTTATTTATCGCGCCGTCGCCATGGTACGCTTTCAAAGCGTGTCAAATGACGTCATTGAATAGGTTGATGGTTTCTTGGTTAATTTATAATAGAGGTCACGTTACTAATATGCAATGTTCAAACCTGGTTTGTCTCCGATAAACGTGTTTTATCCATCTAACAAACAACAAGTTTTTCGATAGGGAAAAAAACACAGATTTGAGTAGCTTTTTTGGTGGTTTGTTTGTTTGTTTTGTTTTTTTAAACGTGGTGTTTCGGTCCGAAAAAAAAGTCTAATCTTTTGTTTCTCGATCTCATAAATCGCATGGTTTTTGAATTTGCCTAACTAGGAGTGACGCGACGGGGATGTGTGGACACAAGTACGAAAATATAGGTCTATGAGAGATTTGTCACTAAAAAGGAGGTCATTGGGTGAGAATACCCAAAAAAATCCATGATTCTATGGAAAATTTTACAAACAGTGGGTGTTTTTTTGAGACAGGTCAAAACAATCATAAAGTCATCAACATCTGAAATGTTTTGACAAATTTGAGGAAAAGTAAAGAATTTTTGTGAATTTTAGAAAAATATCATATCAGGAATTTATTCAAAATTCAAGAGGTCAATCTTGTGACCGCACCCGATAATTTTTTGTTCGTACATCATTCTTGTAAATTTTGATTTTTCCGTTTTTCATCAGCATCAGTCGGTTGCGGAGCAGGCGACTACAAGCTTTCTCCAAATATTTTACATAGGCCTAATTTAAAAATCCAGCCATAACCCAATCAAAAATTTTAACATTTGACGGTCTCTTTAATTTAATCATTTTGCTATGAAATTTTTTTTTTATTACTTCAAGCTTGATACCATTTCCCCCTTCGTTAACCACATAGGTCAATAATTATTATGGGTCTGATGACATCACTTTCCTAATTTTATGGAGTGTAATTGTATACCCGGGATTTTATTTCCTCCCACAAACACGCTATTAAAACCAACTGGTTTGAAATGAGCTCTACATTACTTCCTTTGCTATATACCTCTTAAGCTTTTGTTTCCTGTTTCCCGATTTCAATGTGTGTAGGCCTATTATAGCTATAATAGCTGTAGAGTAATTATTCAACATTGGCACTTTAAACCAAACATTTCTAAAAAAAACATAGATCTATTTCAACATTAGGCCAAAAAATATGATTTGTATTGCCTTATCGACCCTAAAATCTGAAAAAGTAGGGTCGCGGGTTTTTTTTTTCCGTTTTTGAATGTTCATTATTTGGTATAAAATGTTTTGTCTGTTTGTATATTCGTACAACAAAATGAAAGGGGTCATTGGGTACACAATTTCAATTTGGGGATCATTGGGTAGAATTTTTTTTTTTTATAAATGGAGCAAAAATTCTATTTCTTTTTCCGAATTTCCCAAATTTACAATACAAATTTGCTGAAATAAGAGAATTTGAAAGTTTCCGCATTATTTTGTGGCATTTTGATGATACAATTCTAGAAAAAAAGGGGGTCGTTAGGTAGCTGCTGCTCGAGACTGCTCCTAAAAAAAAGGGGTCATCATGGTCATCGGGTACAACGTTTTCAAAAAGAGGCTCGTCGGATACAGGTAAGCCTATATTCGACTTCAAAAAAGGGGGCAGTCACATACAGTCACTTCTAAAGTTGAGTCCACGGGGTGGGGGTGGCACAACTGCTTGAGGCAGTGGCGGCAGGATCATTATAATTTAAGGGGGTGAGCAAATTTTTTGGACGGTGTTGACTGGAACAATAACTGCTCGTGAAGGCGCGAAATGAATTTATTTCAAACTATTGACCCAAAATGAAGGTAAATTTTGATATTAAATGTCGGGTTATAGGTGATGAACACGTTCATTTATATAAAATAAAACAGAGATAAACAAAAACCACAACAAAAACACTAAGGCCTATATAGCAAATATTTTGGCAACACTTAGGCCTAAATAACATTAGGCCTATTTTTAGAATGTTTTGAATTCTGTTTACAAAATTGTTTTATAATGTTATTGAAACGTTTTATACCCTTTATCATGTTTGTTATATAGGCCTCGTCCTTCATTTTCGATTTTCATTATTTAAATCAATATTGAAAAATAACACTTTGATGTTTTGCACAAATTCATTCTACAAATCATATACTTTGAAAACTTGTTTGATTTTTTGTTGTGAATGAGTTATGCGTTTTACAAAAGTGTTGTTGTTTCAGCACTCTTTACAAAATAACTCAAGAACCACAGGACTTACAAAAGCATATATGATATTTGAATTCTTCTACACACTCGCTATGAAATGATCAATGCAATTTTTGCCAAAGCTCACTACCATTCGCAAGATGCTGTAAACTACCAAATCGCAACAGTTTAAAATAGTTGCTAACCTTAAGTGGTTCAAATAGTTCATCATTTTGGCCGACCATCGATGGAAAACAACTTACTCTGTGGGGCAAACGGCGATTAAAAGTAAAATTAAAAACAATGTATAGCTATAGGACAATATGTATAAATTAATAACAGATAAAACCGTTTCGGAACCACCAACTGGTCTCAACACCCGCAAACATCCGTTATTTCGGGAATTCCCCATTATCAATCTGAATATCTAATATTAACACGATCAAGGCCAAAATAGGTTGAGAAATATTATACAGAATCAAAAGTTGGCAAGGAAAAAGACTTAAAATAATCCCGAGGTCATTTTACTTTACAGTTATTTTGTTTAAGGTTGTGTCTAGAACTCACAGAAATATTGCTTATTTCTATGAAAAGTTGGTTCACGCAAATAGGCCTTCTATTAACGGGAGTACCCAAGTATCTGCAGACATTAGTTGTAGGCATATCCACCTGGAAGCCATCTCAATTTTATAGGCTTGATAAAGGTATCAGAGGAACTTTGATGGTATTAATAGGCTCATAGGCCTACCCTAGTTCTGGCACATTATAACGGGATTTTTTTGCGATGCATTTCCTCAACCGTAGAAACACCAACGGCAGATCGAAAGAAGACTTCATTTTTGTAGTTGTTCTATGTCTATCCAGCTTGAATGGTGAGTCTATATGCTTGTTTATTGTCTAATTGTTTGAATACTTTACCAGTTTTGTTTTTAATCATGTGGCATGATTTCCTTTGCATTACATTTCTTGCGTCAACTAATGTGATATTTTCTCCGCACCATATAGTCGTGTGGAAGATTCTTTCATGCTCATTCATCTGTAAAGAGATGTCCTTGAGCACGTGAAATAGGGATAACAAAATGCAAGCCCCGAAATGTCAATGTGAAAGCTACGGAGCGTAAACTGTATCTTTGCATAACAATGAACCACTTTAATAGAAAATCGCAAAAAAATTAAGAAACTGGGAAGGGGTCAAGTGGGGGTCAAATGAATACATGCAAAAAAAAAATCTAGAATTTTTTATTTCAAGTCCTTTAATATTCCAAATTGTTAGTTAATGTAGGCCTACTTTGCTTGAATCTTATTTCAGGACTCCCATGTCGGGGTAATATATTTTCAGCCCCATTTACATCAGCCCCAGTGTATATGAATGCTCCCTAAACATGTTGGCCTATATAAATAAAAAAGAGAGAAACAAATTTGTCGATACTGACCAACAAGGAAAAAAAATTCAGCAGAACTTTTTCATATAATTTTTTGCTTTTCCCCTACGCTTTCCCCCTCTTTCAAGCTCAGGGACAAGAGACAGGATGTCCATACGTACCAGAGAATGCACAATCTGTAGGACAGGACTGTTCTATAGCTAAGATATGTGTTAGCACACGCGAGAGTTGCAAGGGTAAAAGAGTATGTGCTTGCGATGGGTTCTGCGGACTTAGATGTCTTAAAGTCAGTAAGTATTAAGGGTGGTGGATCATGAACGTTTTAAAAAAATAATGAAAGTTGGGTCAGATTTTGAGTTTTGTGCATAATTATCTTGCACCTTTTGTATTGAAGATACACATTTTCCCCTCAAAATAGGCCTACTTAATTTTTTAAGGGTTTTTTTTTTTGGAAAAGTGTATAAAAACTATATCTTTATACGAAAAGTCAAACAATGATCGTCGGCCTTTCCTCCCAGCAACATACACTTCAAGTAAATATCATCAATTTTACTTCGAGGATTGTTAAATGTCAATTTTGGATCATTTGCCATAAAATTTATATTAGGGGCCTATATCGCGAATTTCGAAAAATCAAAATTATTTGATATTAGAAGGACATTCTTCGTATTCGGAATGAAATTCGATATGTCCGATGTGCTCCCGCGATATGCTCCCGGGATGTGCTCTCAGGCCCCCACAAAAATACTGTCAGTCAGTCATCAGGTTTAAAAGTTACCATTTATACAAGCATGTGCTCGTCTGGACCGACTGTTTAAATAATACACAAACATGACAAACAAACTTTTATTTTCAAACTGCCCAGCAAACACAAAAACGTTTTTAAAACGTTTTAAATAAGTTATATTTTGGGTTTTGGTTTAGGTAAAAACATTTGAATAACATTAAAATGTCGGGTTATTATATAAAGGTCATGAAAACGTTTTGTATGAAAACACACTACAACAATATTTTTAAAATGTTTTCGAAATGTCATTGTAAACTATTTTGGCAAAAATTTTTGGCCAAATATTTTGTCAACACTTAAATAACCTTATGTTAAAATATTTGCACCCAGCAATTGCAGAAATGTTCGTTTAGTGTTTTTTACAAAACGTTTTAATAACATTTAAATGTCGGGTTATATAAAGGTGAAAACATTTTAAAAACGTTATTGTAAATATTTTGGGCAAACATTTTTTTGCAAAATATTTTTCAACCCCCAAATAACATTCTGTTTAGAATGAATTATACCAAGTTTTCAATAATGTGTTTGGAATGTTATTAAAACGTTTTTATACCCTTTATATAATCCGACATTTAAATGTTTTCTGCAAAACATTTGTGTTTGCTGTGCAGTATATTACCAACAAACAAGTGTTATTTAATGTTATGAAAACGTTTTATACCATTAATGTACCCTTTATATAACCCGACATTTAAACGTTTTCTGACAACCTTTTATAACCTTTTGCGAATGATGTTGAAAACGTGTTGTGTTTGCTGGGTGTTCTTGCCACCATTCATATTTAGACCTAAGCCTATAATAGCAGTTGTGATGTTGGAGTCATATTCCAGAAATGTTGCCATGTTTAAGAGCAAGTGATAAAACCTTATAAATCGCTCAATCTATAAATCAGTGTATTGAACGAGCAATCAGCACCAATCCCTTCAATCCCTCCAATCAATCAATCAATCAATCAATAATCAATAAGTCAATCAAGCAATCTATCAATCAAACAAACAATCAACCAATAATCAATTATCAATCATGTAATCAATCAATTAATCAATCAATCGATCGATCGATCGATCGATCGATCGATCGATCAATAAATCAATCAACCAAATCCTTAATAATGCTGAATCTCTTAATCAGGAAGAGAAAACTACTGCAGAGAGCTTCAAACACCAGAGAATGTCATTGTTGAGTACGATTCACTCCGGATAAGAGCCTTCAACACCACAGTGACATACACTTGCAACTCAGAGAGTGTTCTTCTGAGTGGAGATCTGACGAGGAAATGCAGAGGTGATGGGGAATGGAGTGGACAGGAACCACATTGTGTCAACATTAATGATCGTAAGTGCTGACTACCGAAGGGTTACAAAATAAGCAAACAAATAAACTTTAAAAAATCCGAACGCAACCAAACAAATAATGTCAGAGCACCGGGTAAGAAAACCGGTTGAGTAACAGATTTTACCCAACATTAGGGAAATTATAACATTGGGTTATTTTCTGTAATTTACCCTATGTTTGGTAAACTTTTACCCAATATTGGGTACAAATTCTTACCCAACTCATGAAGGTTGCTCATATGGTATAGCGGCTCGGTAAAATGGCACTTTTGCCCAACTTGGGTAAAAATTTACACAACATTAGATCAATTACTGAAAATAACCCAAATGTTGTTTAAAATTTATCCAAAGTTGGGTAAAACGCTTCACCAAACTTTTTCTTTACCCAGTGTTCTAACAACGTAAATTGGAAACTGATACAAAAAGATCATGGCATTAAGAAAACGAATTAATTTAGTCATATAATGCAACTACGATGACTTCCATAACTGCAAGGACAAATTTAGAAGTCACATGATTGTGGACCAAATTGCTATAATTATGATGATTTACTTTGGTCGCGTATTTTAGGCAAGACCAGTGGCATGCAGGCAAAATTGCATATAGGTGAGTATCTAGTCCAACGTATTGTCTTCCGGACGTTTTTCCATTCAGACAGACGCATGTAGCTCATTTTCACCAGCGTCTTTTCGCACTGAGCAGCGAAGCCTTTCTGCAACGCAAAAGACGCTGATAATTAAGGCTAACTAAGTCCTGACTGATTGGGTGGAAAATGAGTCGAGAACCAAAAATCGCTGCGAAAAACGAAATGTCAGTCGCAACGGTAAAACGTCAGACTCATGATGCCATATAGAAATGGTTGCTTCACCGATACAACGCTTTGAATTTACAAATCTATCTCTGTAGCCTCTCCATTCTACTTCAAATCAGTCGAGTAGCCATAGTGGCAAGGGGGTGGGAACAACTCTCCCACATGTGGGGATGCTGTTAGTATTTTTAGCCCATTTTGACTCTCCTTTGCATGTTTGCCCGACTCCCTGGAAAACATGCCTATACGCCATTGCTTTAGGCCCGAGATATTAAGAATTTCTTTACTTTTTCAGTGCCTCGATGTCCAACGTTAACGATACCTACTAATCTGATGGTAATGGGAGGTAATAGGAACATTTACAAGTCGTTCCGTTTATTTGTCTGTCCTCCTGGCTTTGAGACGGTAGATGGCGAAACCCATGTAATCAGCCGATGTGAGATGGATGGATCCTGGTCCAGACAACCACCAATATGCTCGGGTATATAGATAGCGAGTTTTTATATAGAATTTCTGTACTATAGGCTACTTGCCATGTGGCGTTAAGGTTTATAGGATAGGGTTTAGGAGTAGGCCTACAGTATTGGGGCTTAGGGTTAGGATTTGGGTTAGTGCCGGGGGGTTAGTGAGTTGAGGGCATGGTGTCCAGGTTTCTTGGGCAGAGGGGAAAAAATAACAATTTCCCAGTTTTCCCGGTTGCATCATTTTCATTGGTATAATCGTTGGAATATAATACATAATAGGCCAACATAATGTTTTTTAGAGAGACTGTGCACGAACTTTAGGCCCTACACTATTCCTCCTTGCTTTCCCTCCGACCGACTGTGCATATGAAAAGTCTGCTTTGCGTGCTAGCCATGCACTTCAATGGAAAAAGTTCAAGTTTTGAAATATTTTCTCAAAATATCAAGAGCTATCTTAAGAACTACTGGATCAATACTAGGCGTGTTTGTACTCATTTTAATGCATTTTTCATGCTGATTCTAAATATGGTCATAAAAATTTACATTTCTGAAATTTTTGAATTTAAAAAAAAAATTGAAACTTGTCGTCTGCAGTCGACACCCGCGTGAATAGAGTTAACACTATTTTCGCCCATGATCGCGGTGAATTTTGGTACTATATGAAATGAGTTAAAATTAAGATAATTGTGGCCAAAAACCAAAGAAAGATGCGCATTGCAATTTTTGTCCCGGTATTTTGAGCCGGGGAAACTTCACCCCTTCCCCGGCCGACACGCCTCTGTCTAAGAGCCACTCTGTACCTGCCGACCACCTGATACATGCCATTGGCTGCAGCCATATATTGCTTTGCCCCGGACTTTGTCACAAAAGAGAAATTACTATTAATAGGGGGGTGTGTTATTTTGCAAATTTCAACTTTTTAATATGAATTGCAGTTCAAAATATGGTATCAACATTGGAAATCAAGAATATGAAAGAATTTTATTCAAAAATGATTTCTAACCCCCTGTACATGCCCCTTGAAAATTTTGAAACAAGGTTTCCGAATTCGGCAGGCTTGTGTAGCAGACGACATTAATGGAAGTTGAAATGGCTGTAAACACTTGATTAAAGTGCTTTTCGCTAAAACTATGGATTGTGTATGTGCTCTTCTTGATTAGCTAGTGTGAAATTAGTTCCATATGATGACATTTGAGCAATTTTGGACATTTAGGCCTATAGGTTGGTGTGGTGTAAAAAGTGAGTAGGCATATCTTTGTGATGTTAGAAGCAGCAAGTGGAGCTAAAACACTTTAAAATGAAAAGATAGACTTTGTCATTACAGATCAAACAGCTCATAGTGAAGGTGTAGAAAGTCTTATTGATGAAAGGCTGGATTCTGGGTTTATGTGTAGGCCTACGTCTGACCATCTTTTCTAGGTGTAGGCCCTAAGGTCCGTATGCACAAAAGTGGAATTGAGTTCCATCAGGAATGGTCTTTTACTCATATTTACTTCATAGAGTAGCTAGCAAATTCTAAAGATTTACATGCAAAGTCCAAAAATAAGACAAAATAAATAGCTTAAGAAAATGTAAAGGAAAATGTCCTTGTCCTGGGACCAGGTCTAACTTTAGACCCGGTCTAACTCATTTGTGCATACGGACCTAAGAGTCTTACCAAGCACGTAATTGGGAACAGAATAGTGAGCCTAAAGGACAAACGCTTTAATGACTTAACATATAGGATATAACTCTAGCTATCTAGAAGATCTTCAAAAGTAGGCCCGATATAAACACATACTTGCATGCATTGTCAGTGCTTCTGGGATCTGGACTCCCTGCATGAAACCATATAGTCTTACTATACAGGAGCTCTGATTAGTTTACATCATAATTATAGAGCCATATTTTTCACTAACTAAACTTCAACAGTTACAACCTACTCAAAACTGATACCAGCCTTTTATCAACTTTACGATGACTAATTGCGCAATGATCCTAAGAACCTTCTTAACATCAACATTCTAGCATTCTCCTTTGTGTCAATGGACAGATTCCAGCAAATCAAGTACATGTATGATAATGACATTTGTGACAGGCCTACTCATTTAAAGTAGCAGAATCTTTCTCATATATGAAGCCACAAAGATAAAGATGATCGATCATGTCTTGTTCCGGGTTTCAGAAGCAGAAGGGAGACAGTTTTACCTTTGGGGAATGTGATCTTACAGCTGAGCATGCCATAGGCCTATCTTCCAAGGATCCAGAGAAGCTTGACAAGCCACCGGACAGATCCAAAACCTTGCAGCTGTATCTTGAAGATATGCAAGGGACACAAGTCTTTCACTTCTTAAATCAAGTGATGTTTGCAATTAAAAGATCATAGAAAACTGTGTGTGAAATATAATGCCGAAAACCTGAACCTCTATTTGAGGAATGTGATGTCTAAGGCTGACTGCGGCTGGATTAACGGACTTCAATGAAGCATTGCACTCTCTTCTAGACAAATAAAAAGTGATAATTATCCTCCAGCTGATAAGCTGTTTATGATATTGTCAACATATTGTATCAAACTCAGCATTTACAATACAAAATAATTAAAAACAGGCTCAAGAATCACAATTTCTTTCAGTTTCTATGATAATCTACTACATTAAGCATGTGCAAGGCTGCCGAATTCGGCAACCTTGTTACCAAATCTTCAGGGGGCATGTACAGGGGGGTTAATCTACTTAAATTTATTTTTAATGATCATATTCTTGTTTAGTAAATTAGTATAGTCGATACCATATTTTCAGCAGCAATTCATAAATTTTTTGAATTATCACACCCCCCTACTATTAAACTGAACTGATACTTTTCGGTATGATCATACTTTTCAGCAATCATCAATGGACATAATGAAATTGAGCCAACTGTGAACCCATGCCATGAAGGGTCTTGTGAAGTCTGGGAAACATGTATAGGTGTAGACGGCGAACCTACATGTTCCTGCAAACACCCATCAGAATGCGAGCGCATTGCTAAGAGTGTTGTCTGCGGTACAGATGGTAGAAATTATACTAATCTTTGTCAGTTGAAATCCATGGCATGTTTCTTTGGTAGAGATGTGGAATTGGAGAAAGAGACACCATGTTCTTCTGAAGGTAAATGGGGTATTCCAATTGAAATCCATACACCCCTATGGAAGACATGACCTTAATCTTCCACACAGGGATTGTGAATTTCAAACGGGGTTACCTGAATAGGAACTACATTCAAGTTAAAATCTGCATCCCCTGTGTGTGAGATTAAGGTCATGTCTTCCACAGGGGTTGTATGGATTTCAATACGAACAATGTGACTCAACATGATCACGATTCCATGTTGACATTAAGAAGAACTTTTGTTACAGATTTTGTGTTGATTTACTTGGTAATATATGGAACAAACCACAACATTCACGTTGCAACTTCAAACTTTATCTCATAAAAAATAATTATTCACAACATAATTTCACATTATCATGATTATGGGCCTGTCACCACTGTTGTTTGATGTGATCATTTATTAAGTTTTCTGACAAAATATTATAATTATAATGTTCAATTCTAAACCTGGACAAAACCAACATGTTAATATAGGCCTACATATATATTTTTTAGCTATTTTTAACATAAATTTTTGTTTCTATATAAAATTATTCATCTTCTTCTGCTTATTTGTGGTAATTTTTTTGTACAACTATTGTCTGCCAATTGTAAAAATGCAAACAAGATTTAAGATAAATAGCGCCATCATTGTTCAAATTTTCTTACAATTGACTACACTTGTATATACCATCAAACAACCGTATCACACATGATCCAGGGGAAATACCATTTTCACGTAGAAAACTCTATGAAGTTACAAATCAAAGAATACAAAAACTGGTAATTGCGTTCAGACATAACAGGTACAATGTTTAAAAATCCTTCAACAACTTTGTATTTTGATTTTCCCTTGTTCAATCGATTTAACAAATAAGTAAGCATAATTTGTCGGCAGCCGTTTTTGTTTCATTATGTTGATGCACAGTGATGTTGATGGCTAATACCCTCAGAAAAAACATCAAAAAACTGTTTCTCAGGATGAAAATGGCCCAGATTATAGAAAGAAACAGCCAAGTTCTGGAGGGTGCTTAAAATGTGATCCAAACATTAATTATTGAGAACTATTTTGATTGTCTGAATTTGAAATTCCACAGCCAAAACTGAGGCAGGTGACTACAGTATAGCTAGCATCAACTCTGACGCATCCGATGGTGATGGCAGCATTGATGATGATTACAGCTTGCGTCTTGATTTACTACCTATCCTACCTGATGCGTCTGATGAGGCCTTGGAACAGATCTCTGACAGGCCAGAGTTACCACCAATCCTTCCTGATGTACCTGATCACTCAGGGTTGGGACCCATTTATCATGTGCCTGGGTGCCATCCTGACTGTGGTATGATGATTTTGTAAAAGCAGTAACTTTGCCTTAACCATGAACATGATTTAAAATGCTCTGCGTAGAAACTATAGGCTTCAAAATGCTCTGCGTAGAAACTATTTTCTTCAACATAAAAAGTCCAAGTTTTGAGATATTTTCTCAAAATATCAAGAGCTACCTGAAGAATCACTTAACCAATAGTAGGCTTGTTTGTACTCATTTTAATGCATTTTTCATGCTGATTCCAAATATGGTCATAGGCATTTGCATTTCTGAAATATTGCAAATTTTTAATACAAAATTTGAAACTTGTCAAGTGCAGTTGACACCCGCGTGGAGAGCATTAAATGGACAAAAGTGGAGTTGGTTTCCCATCATCATTTCAACCTCTCCTATTTCGTCCTTTTGCCATTTGGATTATATTGTCTATTCCAGTTGAAATCCCATACACCTCTGTGCAAGACATGACCTTAATCTCCTACTCAGGGGGTGTAGATTTCAAATGGAACAACCCATTCAAGTAGATCTGGTTGGAATTCACACACCTTGTGTGGGAGATTTAGGTCATGTCTTTATGGATTCCATCTGGAATAGCCCAACCCATCATATCCATTTTGTCCTTTCCTTTTTGATCTTCTACCAATTAATCTTTACCACCGTGTCCTTCAACCACTTGATTCATTTCCCATATTGTCCCTTTGCCATTTCGTCCGTTTTTATTACGTCCGATCCTTTACCCAAATTATTGTTCTTTACCACCCATGTATTTTGCCCTTTTACCACTTACTGTTACTTGCAAGACCATTAAGTGTAAAGCAGCATACTTATTTTGCTGTAGTCCCAGCAAACACAAAACGTTTTCGACATCATTCGCAAAAGGATATAAAAGGTTGTCAGAAAACGTTTAAATGTCGGGTTATATAAAGGGTACATTAATGGTATAAAACGTTTTCATAACATTAAATAACATTTGTTGGTAATTTACTGCACCCCAAACACATATGTTTTACAGAAAACATTTAAATGTCGGGTTATATAAAGGGTATAAAAACGTTTTAATAACATTCCAAAAACATTTTTGAAAACTTGGTACAAATCATTCTAAACAGAATGTTATTGGGGTTGAAAAAAAAAATATTTTGCAAAAAAATGTTTGCCCAAAATATTTACAATAACGTTTTTAAAATGTTTTCACGACCTTTATCAGGGGCTATTTTAACGTGCCTCACTGTCACGTTCGTGCAATGAGATAAAAGTGTTGATGAAGTAGAGTGCGTTTCAAAAATAAAAAAATTGACATTTTTACCTGAATGTGATCGTAAGAAAGGCTCTACCATTGTCTACTATTAAAGCATATCTACATGGATTGTTAATTGTCACTGTACGAATATTTTATCTCGACACGTACGTGACAGTGAGGCACGTTAAAATAGCCCCTGACCTTTATATAACCCGACATTTAAATGTTATTAAAACGTTTTGTAAAAAACATTTTAAGAACATTTCTGTGTTTGCTGGGTGCAAATATTTTAACATAATGTTGTTTAAGTGTTGACAAAATATTTGGCCAAAAATGTTTGCAAAAATAGTTTACAATGACATTTCGAAAACATTTTAAAAATATTGTTGTAGTGTGTTTTCATACAAAACGTTTTAAAACGATTTCATGACCTTTATATAACCCGACATTTTAATGTTATTAAAACGTTTTTACCTAAACCAAAACCCAAAATATAACTTATTTAAAACGTTTTTGTGTTTGCTGGGGTGTTAGCTTTGTAAATGATAGAAAATTGATCACAAATCCTACAACAACGAATGTCTTACTTTTCCTTTCTCTCCTTTATGTTTTATTAATTTATTAATATTTATTCATACACAATACAATTTTCTATTATTTTTCAATGCAGCGGATGAATGTCAAGAATATGATATACCGCCAAGTGCACGGAAACTTGCAGGATCTGGCTTGCACATTGGCGCTGTCCGGATACTCCAATGTAATAAAGGGTTTGGATTTGACGGCGAAGCTTATGGCTCATCACTCACAGTGACATGTATGGATAATGGACAGTGGTCTCCTGAAGTACCATCCTGCATCGGTAGGTTATTATGTAACCTTTAGCGGCAGATCCAGATGTAGAGATGGCCACCAACATGTCCAACCTCCAACTTGTATAATAGTCAATCCGCAAAACAAGCCAATAATAGTTATTTATAATGAATGTCCATAATAAAAAAAAATCTTAAACACTTGAGAACGTTCCTGCAATCTTATTGGTTCGTACCCGTATGTGATATGACACGATATCACACGGGTTAGCACGTGTGTGCAACCCCAGACAAACGAGCACCTAGACCAGTGACTTTGACTCGCGTAGTGAAGCCGACACAGCTTAGCAACGACTTTGACAAGGACGCATACCCGGGCGCAAGCAAGCAGATATGTTCGCGTCTACGGAACATGTTGCATTTGACGCGGGCGATAACGGCGCAGTAACCACGCAAACGAGCGCGTCGGAATGTACGCGATATATCTCCGCGCCTAGTAACCCCGTCAATCCGTCAATATCACCTTGGATACGGGGCTTCACCTCCCGCTGTGGTACTGAGGGATGGGCAGTCGTAGGTCTAGGTGGTATGTCTATGTGTGCAACAACACGATACGCGTACTTGCTATTTGAACCAATCGGAGGCACATAGCAACAACGGGACTGATCAATTTTAAGCCTAGGTAGTTCCTTGTAAAATGTGGGATTTAATAATATTTGATGAAAATTTGTAATACTTATGAGATTTCTATAATCATGATAATATGAATTGAAGTGTTTAAGAATGAGAATAAAGGTATTGTTTTAGCCGCTGTCGTGCATCTATCGTCTCATATAACACGGGCGACATCATTATTTTTTTACTTAAAAAACCTTACCTAAAACCAATATCTTTATTCTAAAAAAAACAAAAAAAACAAAAAAAACAAGTGTTTGTGTGCCATGATCCTGTTAAACTCAGAAGGCTGTGATTGGTTTGTATCACGTAACTATACTAAACTAGATTTCGCGGTTCTCGGGTTAGGCGGTTCTCGTGATAGGCCTATCTCTAATTACCCAACGCGCGCCCGTTACCTATAATACTTGTCCTGACCTTTCAAACTACTATACCATATACGTCTCTCAATGATTAAGACACAACTATCAACTCTGTTTTGTAGCTGTGACGCTTACTTCGGAACCTATAATCTGAAAACCCATCGTTCGCCTCTTCCAAACCCTGTCCTGCAACCACATCGGAGGACTCAAAAATACCCCAAAATTTTAGTAGTGTCTGGATGTAGGCCGTCAATTCAATCGGGAGAAATGTGAACGCAAACGGGTTACATAGGCCTTACCATAACTGATGATTTTTATGTTAACCATGTCTTTAAAATAGGCCTATTGGTCCGATGAGATGCACCTGTTAGTCACTGTAATGCTTTCCGATGCTCGCACGCTATGCGATAGCGCGATACGCACCGCGAGCTGGCGTTATATGCACCGCGAGCACGCGTTAGCGAGCCACGCGCACGCGATAGCGCGCGGACAGAGAGACGGACGGACACGCCATAATTAGTATCTATACTATTAAAGAGGAACTTGCCGATAATCGATACTGATCGATACTTTGAAGAGGAACTTGCCGATAATCGATACTTCTTGGGATCGATTCATCGGTATCATCTCAGAGATTATAGATGAAAAATAAATAAATAAATAAAGAAGTTCTAGCATTTCCAGATGAATGGTAAATGCATATATAGATAGATAAATTAATAAATACAAATAATTATTTGGATTTATTCGGTAGATCAACCAATGGTGGCCCGCTTATTTACGGTCCGTTGCTGCGTTGCTATACGCGGATTACGCACAAGTCGTGGCAACTTCCCGACGCGCTAATGGTAACAAAACTTCCAGCACGGTATAAATCGCAACCGTATAATAAATCAACTGCATTCGTTTATGATGATTTTCGGAAACTTCTTTTGTGATGACTTTCCGAAGATTTTAAGGTAGGCCCAGCATGGTATGATATATCTCAACAATGGCGCCGTAGATTTCTTTTTAACATTGGGGGGATAGGGATGAAAAGCATTTCTTAGACGTAGGCATATTAATAGTGAATCTGGCACCTTTTGGCAACATTAACGATGGCGTAGGTTTCTTTTGACATGGGGGATGGGATCCGTGTAAATCAATTTCTTGAAATAGGCCTACAGTGAATCCAGCGCAGCACCTTTTGGCTACAGATTAATTTATGGCCATAATGAAGCTAAAATGGTGAATTATATGGTGCAAAAGTGGAACAAATTCGCACGACGAAGACCGCAACAATTGGCACTGTGACTTTTTTAGCCAAATATGAGGTTAATTTTGTCAGAAACCCACATGTACATGTATACAGGTGTCAACTTGGGGGTGATTGTATGGACCATTGCCCTTATCAAACCCCCACCACCGGGAATTTACGCCTATGTAACTCAACCGTCTTGAAACCCAATGTTGCTATAGGCCTAGGCCTACTTGATGAAACAGAAACAAATTTAAAAGAAAGAACGAACGAAAGAAAGAAAGAAACGGCCACAATACATGCGTGCAAAACCCGGTGCAAAAGTGGAACAAATTCGCACGAAGGCCGCAAAAATGGGCACTTTTTATAGTTTGGCCAAATATGAGCCAGAAACCCACATGTACATTATGTATACCAGGTGTCAACTTGGGGGTGATTGTATGGACCATTGACCTTATCAAGATATTGGGGGGGGGGGGTATCCCCCACCCCATACCACCAGCTACCACCGTCATGTAACTCAACCTTCTTGAAACCCAATGTTGCTATAGGCCTACTTGATGAAACAGAAACAAATTTATAAGAAAGAACGAACCAAAGAAAGAAATAAACCCACATGTACATGCTTCAACATGGAGGTGATTCAGTAGACCATGCCCCTTATCAAAATATTGAGGAATTTATTATTGGTACTCACCCCGGGATTTATGCCTATGTAAAGAAAGAAGAAGGAAGGAAGGAAAAAAGGAAGGAAGGAAGGAGGGAAGGAAAGAGGGAAAGAAAAGGGACAGAAGAGGGAAAGAACGAAAGAACGAAAGAAAGAAAGAAAGAAAGAAAGAATGAAAGAATGAAAGAATGAAAGAAAGAATGAAAGAATGAAAGAAAGAAAGAAAGAAAGAAAGAAAGAAAGAAAGAAAGAAAGAAAGAAAGAAAGAAAGAAAAACAACGGGAAAGCAAGAAAGAGAAAGGAGAGAGAAACGAAAAGAAAGAAAGGGAAAAACAAAGAAAAAAATTGACAGACAGAAAAAAAGAAAGAAAGAGAGAGAGAGAAAGAAAGTGAACAAGCAAGAAAAAGAAAGAGAGAAATGGAACGCAGGAAAGAGAGAGAGAAATTGAAAGAAAAAAAGGGAAAGACAGAAAAAATAAGTAAAAAGGGGAAGGAAAGACTGAGAGGGAAAGAAAGAAAGAAAGAAAGAACGAAAGAGAGAGAGAAAGAAAGAAAGAAAGAAAGAAAGAAAGAAAGAAAAAGAAAAAGAAACAACGGGAAAGCAAAAGAGAGAAAGGGAGAGATAAACGAAAAGAAAGACAGGGAAAGACAAAGAAAAAATAGACAAAAAAAAGAAAGAAGAGAGAGAGAGAGAGTGAACAAGCAAGAAAAAGAAAGAGAAATGGAACGCAGGAAAGAGAGAGAGAAAAAAAAAGAAAAAAGGGAAAGACAAAGAAAAAATAAGTCAACAGGGTGTTTGGTACAAAAATTACGCAAAAGATTTTATGCTAAGGAAGTCGTTTGCAAAGTAGAGGCAACAAATGGTAGGCCTATTATACCACATCACTAACCGCGTAATAATTGAGCTGTTAAAGCGATACCAATTGCCATGATTACCATTTCCATCGTTTATACTAACCGCTCCCGTTTACTAACCGCTCCCATTTACTCATCTAGCGGGGGCCCGCGCGAAGCGCGGGTACCCGCTAGTTAAGATAAAAGAAGGGCGCGGTTTTCTTTAGTTACACGATGCTAGCCAATCACTGACCGCGTCGGAGTTTGATTGACATGATTGTCAGACGCGAGCTACTTTTATAACTAACTTCATCATATCAGGGTCCTCTGCCGATCCCTAAAGCCCACACATTATTTTTAGGTGATTTTGATCAATATGCACACTCAAGTGGTTTACAAATGGCATTTTGCAAGGTAATTTTCTGTTTGGTATCTGTTGCACAGCCGCCATCGGCGCTGTGCATTCTTTTTACCGCGTTCTTCTTCTTCTTCTTGCACAGCCGCCATCGGCGCTGTGCATTGTTTTTACCGCGTTCTTCTTGCACAGCCGCCATCGGCGCTGTGCATTCTTTTTACCGCGTTCTTCTTCTTCTTCTTTCTTCTTCTTCTGTCAACATCATGTTAATCAGCCATCGTAGCCACATGCTTTCAGCCATGTTGATCAAAGTTGGTCACTAGGACCATTGAGTGGTGCCACAACTGTCACATGATCATTTCTGGTCAAATGTTATTCACTTCCGGTCAATGATCAAAAACGTGATTTGGGATCACAGAATTGGGATCAAAGGTCATTAAGGGGTCACTTCCGGTAAAAGTATGAAAATGTGTAAAAAATATTCAAAAAATCACTGTCTTTACAAATTACATAGCAGAGAGTCGCCATTAGCACACATGCATCGCTACTAGCTAGGGTCTTTAGGATGCCTACAGTTTTGGGGTCAAAGGTCATTAAGGGGTTACTTCCGGTCAAAAACCAAAATTATCAAAAATTTAAAAAAAATTTTATCTCAAAATGTAAACAGACCAGAGCAATATAACCATCATACATGAATTGGTATTACCTGATGTATGCACGGTATTTTTATTTTGGGGGTCAAAGGTCATTAAGGGTTCACTTCCTGTTTTTAGCTAAATAACTTTAAGAATTTTTATCTCGACAACTAAACAAAGTAGAATTTTTTAATTAAAATTGGAACAATGCATTTTGTCGGTGTACATAAGGTTTTTTTTTTTTCATTGAGGTCAAACGTCATTAAGGGGGTCAAAAGGTCAATCATAAATTTAAAAAAATCAAAATCCATTTATAAATTCCGATTAAGCTGGAATTCACCAGGAATATTCCTTATGACATCCTGAGCAGTATGTAATATTTTGCGGGGTCAAAGGTTATTAAGGGATCACTTCCGGTTATCAACAAAACCGCCTGGTGGCTGTGCTCGCGGTCGCAGGTGACCGCAACCAATCAGATCTCGTTCTTCTTCTTCTTTCTGTCAACATCATAATCAGCCATCGTAGCCACATGCTTTCAGGTATGATGACCATACTTGGTCAGTAGAACCGTTTGGTGGTGCCACAGATGTCACATGATCAACTTCCGGTCAAATGTCATCCACTTCCGGTCAATGGCCAAAACCTGGATTTTCACTAAAAATGCTACTCCTCCCACATATTACATAGCATCGTGACGTCACTTACACACATGCATCACCTATAGCCAGTGTCTAAAAGTCCTTCACAGAATTGGGATCAAAGGTCATTAAGGGGTCACTTCCGGTCAAAAACCTAAATAATTTTAAGAATTTTTATCTCGACAATTAAACAAAGTAGAATTTTAAATTAAAATTGGAACAATGCATTTTGTCGGTGTACATAAGGGTTTTTTTTCATTGAGGTCAAAGGTCATTAAAAGGGTCAAAAGGTCAATCATAAATTTAAAAAAAATCAAAATCCATGTATAAGTTCCGATTAAGCTGAAATTCACCAGGAATACTCCTTATGACATCCTAAGCACTATGTAATATTTTTGCGGGGTCAAAGGTAATTAAGGGATCACTTCCGGTTTTCACAGATTCATTTGTCACTGCTGGCTGTGCATGCTCGCGGTCGCAGGCGAACGCAATCAGATCTCGTTCTTCTTTCTGTCAACATCATTAAATCAACCATCGTAGCCACATGCTTTCAGCCATGTTGATCATAGTTGGTCACTAGGACTATTGGGTGGTGCCACATATGTCACATGATCAACTTCCGATCAAATGTGATCCACTTCCGGTCAGTGGCCAAAAACGTGATTTTCACTAAAAATGCTACTCCTCCCACATATGACATAGCATCGTGACGTCACTTGCACACATACATCACCTATAGCCAGTGTCTAAAAGTCCTTCACAGAATTGGGATCAAAGGTCATTAAGGGGTCACTTCCGGTAAAAGTCTGAAAAATTTGTAAAAATATTCAAAAATCACTGTCTTTACATATTACATAGCAGAGAGTCGCCATTAGCACACATGCATCGCTACTAGCTAGGGTCTTTAGGATGCCTACAGTTTTGGGGTCAAAGGTCATTAAGGGGTTACTTCCGGTCAAAAATCAAACTTATCAAAAAAGTTTAAAAATTTTTTATCTCAAAATGTAAACAGACCAGAGTAATATAATCATCATACATGAATTAGTGTTACCTGATGTATGCATGATATTTTTATTTTGGGGGTCAAAGGTCATTAAGGGGTCACTTCCTGTTTTAGCTAAATAACTTTTTTTTTATCTCGACAACTAAACAAAGTAGAATTTTGTAATTAAAATTAGAAAAATGCATTTTGTGGGTGTACATAAGGTTTTTTTTTTCATTGAGGTCAAAGGTCATTAAGGGGGTCAAAAGGTCAATCATAGATTTAAAAAAATCAAAATCCATGTATAAGTTCCGATTAAGCTGAAATTCACCAGGAATATTCCTTATGATATCCTAAGCACTATGTAATATTTTGCGGGGTCAAAGGTAATTAAGGGATCACTTCCGGTTCTCACAGATTCGGGGTCATAACTCATTTGTCACTGCTGGCTGTGCATGCTCGCGGTCGCAGGCGAACGCAATCAGATCTCGTTTTCTGTCTGTTTTTTTTTTCAAAAAAGTATTAAAAATGAAAAATTGCACATTTTTGTAAGTGTTGCAGACTCTGTGATTAAATACTGTTTTTATTGTTACAATAATAATTCATTAGTATAATTTGATTTTCTATAACAGGCACAATACAACCAACGGTACCAATCCAAACCAATCCATGTGACTCCATACAATGTGAACTTTGGGAGACATGTGCTGTTGTATCCAATGAAGCCCAATGCTACTGTGTCAAGCCATCAGAATGTCCAGCAGCCGAGTCACAAGATGATATGATTTGTGGCAGTGATAATCAGGAATACGAGAGTTACTGTCACTTGCTGGCTACTGCTTGCTTCTTTGATCGTTCAATCTTTATGGTAAATAATGGAGCTTGTCTGGAGGAATATGGTAAGTAAAGAGTGATAGTCAGGGGCGTAGCCAGCTTTTTTGGTCAGAGGGGCCAAAATAAAATTTTGGGGACACAGACGAAAAAATTACAGTTGCATCATATAATACATATAGAGACTGTATATATGTCTTCGAGCTTCAAAAAAGGCTTTATTGGGACAATAGCGTTCACAAATGTGGTATTTTACATTATTTTCGCCCATTGTCAGGGTGCAAATGGGTTTATCTTTACAATTTTGTATTTTACACTATTTTGGCCCATGATCAGGCTGAATTTTGGCAGAAAAGGGGCTCCTTGCCCCTTTTCTTTTCCTTTGCCCTCCTGATTTTCTCTTTCATTTTTTGTCAGAGGGGCACTTTTTTTCTTTCATTTTTTGTCAGGGGGACTCTGCCCCCTGCCCTCGCTAGCTACGCTACTGGTGATTGTCCAATTCAATTTCTAAACCGAAGTAACTAATCCCTCTGTGCACTCCATCCTGTGGCCTAGCCAAAGAGGGCCAACCCAGCAAACACAAAAACGTTTTTAAAAAGTTATATTTTTAAGAATGTGTTTAGGTAAAAACGTTTTAATAACATTAAAATGTCGGGTTGTATAAAGGTCATGATAACGTTTTAAAACGTTTTGTATGAAAACACACTACAACAATATTTTTTTAATGTTTTCAAAAATGTTATTGTATATTTTTGCAAACATTTTTACCAAATATTTTGTTAAAGTATTTGAACCAAGCAAAAACAGAAATGTTCTTAAAATGTTTTTTTTTTTTTTCAAAACCTTTTAATAACATTTAAATGTCGGGTTATATAAAGGTCATGCAAACGTTTTTAAAACGTTACTGCAAATATTTTGGGAAACATTTTTCGCAAAATATTTTGTCAACCCAAAAATAACATTCTGTTAAGAATGTTTTGTATCAAGTTTTCAAGAATGGTTTTGGAATGTTATTAAAACGATTTTATACCCTTTATATAACCCGACATTTAAACGTTTGTAAAACACTTTTGTTTGCTGAGCAGTAGATTATCAAAAAATGTTTTTAAGGTTATGAAAACGTTTTATACTCTTAATATAGGCCTACCCTTTATATAATAACCCGACATTTAAACGTTTTCTGACAACCTTTTATAACCTTTTGCGAATGTTGTCGAAAACGTTTTGTGTTTGCTGGGAAGCTTTCCCCTGTGGGACATCTTACCCACCCCTGTGGGATACTGACCAGCATGATATTTTAGGTCTTTATTGGAAATGTTGACCATTTTAGTCAAACCCCCCCCCTCTAAGTCGCCTTCCCCCTCTAAAAGAATTGGTCGCTCACGCCATTCCAGAAGCGATAAAAAAGAGCTAAATACCATAGTGTAAATAGTGTGCACATTATACAGTGCTTAAAGCCACAAAATGAAACTCCAGATGTGAAAAATTATGGTCTAAAACATGCCATTTAGTCTTAATCTATAGGATTTTGTAGGTCTAATAGGGTGGCTTAGATGGAAATCAGACCCTTATTGTAAGACTATCTATGTGATCAAGGTAAAATTTACACCTACTCGTGTTAGTTATTCTTTTGTAATTTCCCTGGGAAACAAGAAATAGCAATCTGTAGCTTTAAAGGCCCAGTTGTCAAAATTGTCAAAATAGAATAAAGTTTCCCAAAGTTTTGGAAATTTTCTCAAATTTCATCATGTTATTCGAAGTTTCACAAAGTTGCTTCCATTTTTTCAAAATTGCCTGAAATTGCTGAAAACATGCTCAAAAGTTTTCAAAATTACTTAAAACTGTGTAAAGTTAGCACGGATTGTATTACCGAAAATCGTTCAATGTGCATGGTCAGGCAGTGTGAGGAAGCATTGCGCAATTTTACGTAACATTATAAAATGTTGTGATATGTCAGACGTTTTGGGACCATTTGGGCAACTTTGGACAATTTCCCCTGTGACATGTGACCTCTTAAACAAAATGCATTGTTGGTTACCTAATTTCATTACAAGTAACTGCATTATTATATGTTGGGATTTATTCATTTGCCCAATTATTAACCCATGGATATTATTTAGGTGCAGTTCTAGACTTCTCCGTAGTCCACTTGCCCATTTTGCATACTCTGGCTATTACATTTAAGCATAAAACTCTGATTTATATTGATTTGTGTGCAACTGATAGATTTTCACATCTGTATCAGTCTCATCTTTTCAGTCACCGCACTCCCTCTGTTTGTTAGCTTCCCAAGGATTTTCGTGGTTCGCTATCAATATACTGGTAGATTCCAAAATCAGAATTGTTCAGTATTAAACTGAGCCATTATAATTATGCAAGATAATGTTGCATTTTATTTTACTATTGAATACTTTAATTTTAATAAACATCAGTATACTTTTGAGTTCAACGAAATGGGTTCATCATGACTAATAATAACATATGTTTAATAAAATTCGACTATGGTATAGTCTAGTGCAGTTCAGGAGTCTAATTCAAAGCTGAAACGTTTATGCGTAAAGTGCTTACTAATTACATAAATCTTTGTACACACTTAAAAATACGGGGTCAAATATGCACCAACTAAAAATAAATTGACCCCGTTTCATTGCAAACAACCACTTTGGGGGTTCTTTTTGCCCGTGCGGGGTCAAATTTGACTACAAAAGTGGTTGTTCGCAACTATTTTTTGTCGGTGGGTATTTGACCCCGTATTTTTAAGAGTGTAAGCATTGGGCTATTCCAGTTGAAATTCATACACCCCATATAGAAGACGTAACCTTCCACACAGTGTGAATTTCAAATGGGGTTACCTGAATAGGTGACTCCATTTGAAATCTACACCCCCTGTGTAGGAGATAGGTCATGTATGGATTTCAACTGGAATAGCCGATTGTCATTTCTACTGGTTATATTTTAAGTATTAAGTGTTTTTTCCTCTGTTTCTATTGTTTTTAGATTTTGGTATTCAAGACGGGGATTACAGCCTGCTTTCTTCTGTTGATGAGACAACCACTCAAGCAAAATAGAGAATTTTCAATAAACCAGAGGCAGTAACTCCATGGCTGTCGAAAAGAAGACAAAAATAGCGAATAACATTATAGCATCTATGCTTCATGTGTTCTTTCAACTGGTAACAGACACATCTTAAAACAATGTGAATTTATATAAATTTAGAATATAATGAACTATAAAAAATGAAAATGCGTTCTCAATCAAACTTGGCTTCTCAATCAAAACACCTGTTGCTGTCGTTTGTTGTTGTTGACAAGACAAACTATGTTTTATTAAGACACTAGTTTGCAAAAAACTATGTAAATTTGCTGTTAATTGTAAAATGATTTTAAGATGTATTTTAATTTTATTTTATATATGTGTATTATTGTAAAAGTGATGCATTTCAGTTTTCTTTTATGATAAATCTTTTATGAAATGAAATGAAAAAAAAAGTCTTAACTTAATATTCAATGTTCAGCTACACACAAAATATTATTAAAACATTAACAACATGTTATAAAGACGTTTTGGGTTTGTTGAAAACGTTTTAATAAAATGTGTATGTAAACATGCCAAATTTTTTGGATCCCAATTTGCAAACCTTAAATGGTCTAGATATAATTATGTTGCGAACGCAGCGAGCAAGAACATTTGCATATTAAAGCGTTTCCGTACTGTTTTCCCAAGCCTTTTTAGATTGAGCATTTATTTAAAAAGGCGCCTCATGAATGTGTGCCAAAATTCGTTTGCCCCCCCCCATTTTACCCTTCCCCAGGGCTCATAATTGATTGCACAGCCCCTAACCAGACAACCAGGCACATCCTCCTCACATACACCTCTGCGTCGCGCATGCGCAACGAACGGCGCTGCCGCGCCAAATATTCTAAGTTTGTGGGAGCACACCACCATAAGATTCCGCGGCCAAAAGTGTAATCTGCAAAATAGTCCTCATAAAACGTAAAAATTGAGCTTTTTGTTAGATTTTTTCAGCAAATATGTGTCTGAGATACGTTTGTTTGATGACATTCTAAAGCTGAAACTGTTTTGATGAAATTACGTGCAGATAAAAATTCCCTTTAAAAGGGAAAGCCAGCTTCAATGCAGAAGAGGTCTTGTAATTAGTTTGGGTGGAAGGCATTTTAGGATCACTCTTTTTTATGATCCATCATGTTTCATGACAGTCCACCAAACCATCAATGATGAGAACATGCACACAGAAACAGCAAACCAAACATTAACTCCTAGAACTTCCTGTCAACTCTTTAATTAATTACTCCAAATTGTTCTGTCTTTTTGTCTTTTCTGCCTTTTAGGCTACCCAAGCTCATTATTAATATAAAGAAATACACTGCAGTTTTTAGTTAATTGGCTAAAACTGCCATCCTATACTTGCCTTATACATGCACATTAATTTTATATTAATTTTTATATTAATTCGCAATTTATACTTAAATATAGCACATTATAAAATGTATAAAGACTGATATTGTTCAATAGGCCTACACGTAGGCCTATATAAATTATACCCATATCAAAAATAGGCCCTGAAATTGCATCAAATTTTTCCCGTTGAAAAGACAAAACTGATGTTTAAGATATCAATTATTTCATAATGACATTTTGAATCATTTTTATCCATGAAACGATACAGGATATAGGATATTTTTAAGAGTTGACAGGTTTGCTGTTTCTGTGTGCATGTCTCATCATTGATGGTTTGGTGGACTGTCATGAAACATGATGGGTCATAAAAAAGAGTGATCCTAAAAATACCTTCCACCCAAACTAAATTACAAGACTTCTTCTGCATTGAAGCTGGCTTTCCTTTTAAAGGGAATTTTTATTTTACTTTGACTTTAACATCCATAAAAATGATTTTCATTCTGTTATCAATACACTCACATCTCATGCTGTGTTGGTCTCCAGGAGGTCTGCAAATGTAAATCTAAAAACGCCTGATAACAAGGATACTATAATTTTCTTTCGTTGATATGCTGTGGTAACTATTTAGGCCTGGCATAAAAATTATAACTTTTAATGTCATATTTCCTTTAAACCATAACTCTTGAAATTCTCACTCGTTTTCATTCGTTGAAACGGCAAAACATACTTTCTTTTTCTTACAAATCAAAGAGTAGGCCTTACATTATATTTTCACCATAAAAAGGTCCGCAAAGTAATTCAAACCAATGCTAGTAGGCCCCCTACCCTGTAATCTCTTTAGCAAACAGAGACGATCTCCGAATTAGATAGCCAGCTCTTAGCTGGCGAAAAAATGATTTTAAATGTGTTATGGCGGACTAATCGTGCATATCATGTATCGATGTCAAATCCTAAGAATTGAGCTTTCAACAGCTTTGAAATCACGGGATGGGGTAAAAATGTCCAATTTGCAAAAAACTGACATTGGAAATCTATGTGCAAAAGAAAATATATTAAAGCTTAAGGATCGTCCCATAACCATGCCCAGTTTCATTGCTCTATCTATT
Source organism: Amphiura filiformis (assembly GCF_039555335.1). Taxonomy (NCBI): domain Eukaryota; kingdom Metazoa; phylum Echinodermata; class Ophiuroidea; order Amphilepidida; family Amphiuridae; genus Amphiura; species Amphiura filiformis. The sequence goes on from NC_092645.1 coordinate 46,686,630, forward strand.
GCAGGGAAATAATTAGAAGAGATTTCCGAAAGGCTTTTTGCACGTATTTCAATGGGGGGCGTAATGGTGGGGGGCCCCCCCCCCCCCCTTTTTTTCAAAAATTCCTGGATCCGCCACTGCACTGGTAATGTGAACTTTGGGAGACATGTGCTGTTGTATCCAATGAAGCCCAATGCTACTGTGTCAAGCCATCAGAATGTCCAGCAGCAGAGTCACAAGATGAGATGGTTTGTGGCAGCGATAATCAGGACTATCAGACTTACTGTCACTTGCTGGCTACTGCATGCTTCTTTGATCGTTCAATCTTTATGGTAAATAATGGAGCTTGTCTGGAGGAATATGGTAAGTAAAGCTTTTTTGGTCAGAGGGGCCAAAATAAAATTTCGGGGGTACAGACGAAAAAAATTACAGTTGCATTATACAATACATAGAGACTGTAGGCCCCCTATGTCTTCGAGCTTCAAAAAAGGCTTTATTGGGACAATAGCGTGCAAAAATTTGGTATTTTACATTATTTTCGCTCATTATCAGGATGGAAATGGCTTTATCTTTACAATTTTGTATTTTACACTATTTTGGCCCATGATCAGGCTGAATTTTGGCAGAAAAGCGGCTCCTTGCCCCTTTTCTTTTCCTTTGCCCTCCTGGTTTTCTCTTTCATTTTTTGTCAGAGGGGCGCTTTTTTCTTTCATTTTTGTCAGGGGGGACTCTGCCCCCTGCCCCCGCTAGCTACGCTACTGGTGATTGTCCAATTCAATTTCTAAACCGAAGTAACTAATCCCTCTGTGCACTCCATCCTGTGGCCTAGCCAAAGAGGGCCAACCCAGCAAACAAAAAAACGTTTTAAAAAAGTTATATTTGGGCTTTTGGTTTAGGTAAAAACGTTTTAATAACATTAAAATGTCGGGTTGTATAAAGGTCATGATAACGTTTTAAAACGTTTTGTATGAAAACACACTACAACAATATTTTTTAAATGTTTTCAAAAAATGTTATTGTAAACTATTTTTGCAAACATTTTTACCAAATATTTTGTTTAAGTATTTGAACCAAGCAAAAACAGAAATGTTCTTAAATTTTATTTTTTCAAAACCTTTTAATAATATTTAAATGTCGGGTTATATAAAGGTCATGAAAACGTTTTTAAAACGTTATTGCAAATATTTTGGGAAACATTTTTCGCAAAATATTTTGTCAACCCCAAAATAACATTCTGTTAAGAATGTTTTGTATCAAGTTTTCAAGAACGTTTTTGGAATGTTATTAAAACGATTTTATACCCTTTATATAACCCGACATTTAAACGTTTGTAAAACACTTTTGTTTGCTGAGCAGTAGATTATCAAAAATGTTTTTAAGGTTATGAAAACGTTTTATACTCTTAATATAGGCCTACCCTTTATATAATAACCCGACATTTAAACGTTTTCTGACAACCTTTTATAACCTTTTGCGAATGTTGTCGAAAACGTTTTGTGTTTGCTGGGAAGCTTTCCCCCTGTGGGACATCTCACACACCCCTGTGGGATACTGACCCCCCCCCTCTAAGTCGCCTTCCCCCTCTAAAAGAATTGGTCGCTCACGCCATTCCAGAAGCGATAAAAAAGAGCTAAATACCATAGTGTAAATAGTGTGCACATTATACAGTGCTTAAAGCCACAAAATGAAACTCCAGATGTGAAAAATTATGGTCTAAAACATGCCATTTAGTCTTAATCTATAGGATTTTGTAGGTCTAATAGGGTGGCTTAGATGGAAATCAGACCCTTATTGTAAGACTATCTATGTGATCAAGGTAAAATTTACACCTACTCGTGTTAGTTATTCTTTTGTAATTTCCCTGGGAAACAAGAAATAGCAATCTGTAGCTTTAAAGGCCCAGTTGTCAAAATTGTCAAAATAGAATAAAGTTTCCCAAAGTTTTGGAAATTTTCTCAAATTTCATCATGTTATTCGAAGTTTCACAAAGTTGCTTCCATTTTTTCAAAATTGCCTGAAATTGCTGAAAACATGCTCAAAAGTTTTCAAAATTACTTAAAACTGTGTAAAGTTAGCACGGATTGTATTACCGAAAATCGTTCAATGTGCATGGTCAGGCAGTGTGAGGAAGCATTGCGCAATTTTACGTAACATTATAAAATGTTGTGATATGTCAGACGTTTTGGGACCATTTGGGCAACTTTGTGACAACTTCGAATAACATGATGCATTGTTGGTTACCTAATTTCATTACAAGTAACTGCATTATTATATGTTGGGATTTATTCATTTGCCCAATTATTAACCCATGGATATTATTTAGGTGCAGTTCTAGACTTCTCCGTAGTCCACTTGCCCATTTTGCATACTCTGGCTATTACATTTAAGCATAAAACTCTGATTTATATTGATTTGTGTGCAACTGATAGATTTTCACATCTGTATCAGTCTGATCTTTTCAGTCACCGCACTCCCTCTGTTTGTTAGCTTCCCAAGGATTTTCGTGGTTCGCTATCAATATACTGGTAGATTCCAAAATCAGAATTGTTCAGTATTAAACTGAGCCATTATAATTATGCAAGATAATGTTGCATTTTATTTTACTATTGAATACTTTAATTTTAATAAACATCAGTATACTTTTGAGTTCAACGAAATGGGTTCATCATGACTAATAATAACATATGTTTAATAAAATTCGACTATGGTATAGTCTAGTGCAGTTCAGGAGTCTAATTCAAAGCTGAAACGTTTATGCGTAAAGTGCTTACTAATTACATAAATCTTTGTACACACTTAAAAATACGGGGTCAAATATGCACCAACTAAAAATAAATTGACCCCGTTTCATTGCAAACAACCACTTTGGGGGTTCTTTTTGCCCGTGCGGGGTCAAATTTGACTACAAAAGTGGTTGTTCGCAACTATTTTTTGTCGGTGGGTATTTGACCCCGTATTTTTAAGAGTGTAAGCATTGGGCTATTCCAGTTGAAATTCATACACCCCATATAGAAGACGTAACCTTCCACACAGTGTGAATTTCAAATGGGGTTACCTGAATAGGTGACTCCATTTGAAATCTACACCCCCTGTGTAGGAGATAGGTCATGTATGGATTTCAACTGGAATAGCGATTGTCATTTCTACTGGTTATATTTTAAGTATTAAGTGTTTTTTCCTCTGTTTCTATTGTTTTTAGATTTTGGTATTCAAGACGGGGATTACAGCCTGCTTTCTTCTGTTGATGAGACAACCACTCAAGCAAAATAGAGAATTTTCAATAAACCAGAGGCAGTAACTCCATGGCTGTCGAAAAGAAGACAAAAATAGAGAATAACATTATAGCATCTATGCTTCATGTGTTCTTTCAACTGGTAACAGACACATCTTAAAACAATGTGAATTTATATAAATTTAGAATATAATGAACTATAAAAAATGAAAATGCGTTCTTTTGCAGAGAAACTTGGCTTCTCAATCAAAACACCTGTTGCTGTTTTGCTTTTATATAAACGTTTGTTTTTGTTGACAAGACAAACTATGTTTTATTAAGGGCTGGGGTATGAACGTTTGGACAGTATTTATTTTAGGACATCAGAGCACATCAGACATATCGAATTGCATTCTGAATACGAAGAATGTCATTCTGATATCAAATAATTTTGATTTTTTGAAATTCGCAATTGAATACACATTTTATGGCAAATCATTAAAATTGATATTTTTGATATTTAACAGTACTTGAAGTAAACTTTATAAATCTGATGATTTATACTTAAAGTGTATGTAGGTGGGATGAAAAGCCGACGATCAATTGAAAATTTTGACCTTTCGTATTGAAGATATGGATTTTTTTCCCAAAACACCAAAAAAAATTAGGTCTTTTTGGGAAAAAATCCATATCTTCAATATGAAAGGTCAAAATTTTCAATTGACCGTCGGCTTTTTCCTCCCTGCTACATACACTTTAAGAATATATCATTAGATTTATATAATTTACTTCGAGGACTGTTATATATCAAAATTTGAAAAATATCAAATTTTTATAATTTGTCATAAAATTTGTATTATATTGTGATTTTCAAAAATGAAAATTATTTGATATCAGAAAGACATGCTTCGTATTCAGAATGCAATTCGATAGGTCCGAGGTGCTCTCATGTCCCACAAAAAATACTGTCGAAACACAATAAACGCTCATTTTAGATCCCTTAAGACACTAGTTTGCAAAAAACTATGTAAATTTGCTGTTAATTGTAAAATGATTTTAAGATGTATTTTAATTTAATTTTATATATGTGTATTATTGTAAAAGTGATTGCATTTCCGTTTTCTTTTTTAATAAATCTTTTATGAAATGAAATGAAAAAAAAGTCTTAAGTTAATATTCAATGTTCAGCTACACACAAAATATTATTAAAACATTAACAACATGTTATAAAGACGTTTTGGATTTGTTGAAAACGTTTTAATAAAATGTGTATGTAAACATGCCAAATTTTTTGGATCCCAATTTCCAAACCTTAAATGGTCTAGATATAATTAGGCCTATGTTGCGAACGCAGCGAGCAAGAAAATTTGCATATTAAAGCGTTTCTGTTTTCCCAGGCCTTTTTAGATTGAGCATTTATTTAAAAAGGCGCCTCATGAATGTGTGCCAAAAATCGTTTGCCCCCCCCCTCTCAGCTCGCCAAAAATGTCTTGCCCCCCCCCATTTTACCCTTCCCCAGGGCTCATAATTGATTGCACAGCCCCTAACCAGACAACCAGGCACATCCTCCTCACATACACCTCTGCGTCACGCATGCGCAACGAACGGCGCTGCCGCGACAAATATTCTAAGTTTGTGCCCCCCCCTTTTCAAAAATTCCTGGATCCGCCACTGCACTGGTATTTCAGTGACTCAAGACAAGCGGTATGTTATTTATGATAAGAAAAGGGGTACCGTTAGAATGTAGACCTACCTCATTTCTTAACATACAGGTAACACAACTTCTAAGTTCCCCCCTAATACTTTTTAAAATAAGTCGAAAAATATTTTACCTAATGTAAAAATGTAAAAAGGTATGTATAGCCCTGTTTGTTTTATCCCTGTGGACCAATTTATAGCGTCACACATCATTGCGTTCAGTCACAATGGTAATTATGTAAGAAAAGAGGCCGTTTTAAAAGTTGCACCTGAGCCCATAGCACAAGTTCTAAGTTCCTCCTAAATACTTTTAAAAATAAATCGAAAAATATTTGACGAAATGCAAACTTGTAAAAAGCATGTGTAGCCTTATTTGTTTTACACCTATGGAACAAATTAGAGCGTCACACGTCATTGCGTTCAGTCACAATGGTTCATTATGTAAAAAAGAGACCGTTTTAAACTGTGTTAAAAGTTGCATCTGAGTCCATAGGAGTCAACTCTCAAACAATTCAGCAGGCCAGGCCTATTCTTTGTTCAACAACTTTTCCTATACCTGTGTACAGGCGCCAATCGTTGTTAATCCGTCATGAATCCACAATTTGCTAGTTGCGTATACGCGAACGCAAGTTAATGGAAGCGGGTCTACGCGATACGCGTCAGAAATTTGCCATATCTGGAACTTGTGTGCGCTACATGTTGTTTTCATTATTTTGAAGGAAGCGGCTAAATACTGCTCTTTTATTCTGTGTAGTTCTTTTGCTGCTATTAACAGGAAAGCATCGATCTTCTTGTGTTTATTGGCAATGACTAAATTGGTCATTCCTCATGAAATAATCCTGTGAATTAGACGATCTTTACCTTGTTTTCGTTGTTGAAAGGGATTTGATCATGTTTCGCCGTTGTTCATCATCGATTAACAACGATGCGTGTGCGTCGTCTGCGTGGTTTACTTTGCGAGGGCACCTAAAGCAAAAGCTAGGGATGCCCTCGCGAAGTAAACCACGCAGACGACGCAGACGCATCGTTGTTAATCAGTGATGAACAACGGTGAAACATGATTGAATCCCTAGTTACAGAAAACCTGACTGCTATGGGCTCAGGTGCAACTTCTAAAACGGCATCTTTTCTTACATAATTAACCATTGTGACTGAACGCAATGATGTGTGACGCTATAAATTGGTCCACAGGGGTAAAACAAACAGGGCTATACATATCTTTTTACATTTTTACATTTCGTAAAATATTTTTCGACTTATTTTAAAAAGTATTAGGGGAACTTAGAAGTTGTGTTACCTGTATATAATGAACCACTTGTCTTGAATCAATGAAATTTCAGTGAAGTAATTGGATTCCTTACCCCTATAATATATATACATAACTTTTGTTACCAGTGTTAGTTACTTTTTGAGAAAAATGCAAAATCAGTCACAAAATTTAGCAGGGGATATAGTATCACCTTAAGTGCTATTTTCAATGGTATTTTTTGTTGTGTAATTTTTCAGTGTTCCTCTGCATTTTCATTGTTATTCCAGTCTCAATATCTCATATGGTTGACATATCAACTCAGCAGCATCGTGGTGATTACAGTTTGTCCACTCTGAGGTACAAAGTGACAACGCGCGCGTATATAGCGCGTAAACAGTGCGAAGTACTGCGTCTCTGCTGAGGTATGCGTGCCTTCAAAGTCGGCACAATGTGTGCGCCCGCGTCGGTACTTTGTACTTCAGAGTACAAACTGACTATAGACATTCGTTATTACGTTGAATGTTAAGTTTCTTAAGAAAACATATTTAAATCTTTTTTCTGCATCGATCGTCAGTACTAGACTAACTTTTGGGGCATTCAAATATTTTGGCCAACAATTTCAAAATTTTGAATCTTCGTTATTTGGCCGAAGATTTCCCCTAAAAAACACTTACATGTATGGACCAACGTGTTACAAAAAATTTAAAACCATTTTTAGATATTTAAAATTTTTTAGCTCCAGGAGACGTGATCGTGTAGAAAAGTGCAAAAAATTTCGAATGTTTGAAAAATTGTGTCAGATGACCGGTGTATAAAAGTGTTTTTTTTATTGAAATTTGGCAAAATAAGAAATGTCAAAAACTTGAGCTTTTAGGGTCAAGAATTTTCGAATGTCTAAAAATGGTGTAAAATTACTCTAGAATATTGATCGATGGATAAAAGTAGTTCTTTTTTGTCAAAATTCGGCCAAATAATGAAGATTCGAAATTTTGTAATTTTTTACCAACATTTTTGAATGTCCAAAAATGGTGTCAAAATACTCTAGAACACTTGGTAGATCCATAAAGAAGGCCTTTGGTCGAAATTCGTCGAAATAACGAGTTTCCAAAACTGATATTTTAAAGTCCAAAAAAGGTTTAAAATTACTCCATGTGATGTAATCGATGCATAAAAACTTTTAAAATGTAATATCCAACTTGATTAATCTAATATCGACCCAACTTCCCCATATTAACTCAGCTTAAGGGAACAGCCTATAGAAATAAAGATCAAACGAACATATTCTTGTTTATGCCATTAAAACTAAAACTCAATATTTGAAATGAGGCAATGCCTCAAATATTGAGTTTTAGTTTTGGTTTTGGTTTTGGTCACGTGGTTTCCTATTGTCCTGCCTAACCACTTGAATCACAAGATATCGAACTCATTGTTTCTACCTTTTGTTTAAAACTAAACATTTGTGACGGTTTTGGTTTCAGTTTCTTATAAGTGGTGTAACGAATAAAATTACAGGATTTTCGAGTTACCTGATCTAAGTATACAAAAGAAATGTTTAAATTTCGCAGTGCAATATTCACGAGCAGAGAAGTCGAACAAAGCAGTCTACATTTGAAAGCATTGATTTAGTTTGAAAGCATTGACTTGAGACTACGAATTAGCCTAAGCTGATTTCACTGTGAAAATATATAGACCATCGAAATATTTCCACAGACATTACAATAGGCACTTGACAGATTATGACTTCAGTGATATTAACACTAGTATTATACACAACTCTATTTATGTGCATGTCGCATGACGGAAGATCAATATCATAGAAAGCTGGTTTAAACTAACTTTTATTCAATTTATTTATTGGAGAATAGAGAGAGAGATAGATAGAAGAGATCGCCAGGGAAAGAGGGTAGGCCTATGTGTGTGTGTGTGTGAGGGGAGGGGTAAGGGTAAGGGAGAAAGAGAAACAGAGGGGAGAGAGCATTGGAAGTGGGAAGGGAAGGAGGGGAGAGGGGGCTCAAGAGTGGAGTGGAATAATAGGGAAGAGTTGATATCGAGTGTGGGGAGGGGGAGGGAGGAGGTTATATATAGGTGGCGGAGGGAACATAGGTAAGAGGTATGGGTTGTGCTTTCCGGGGAATAATCTAATTCATATCAAATCATCTACATCATCATGCATCGTTTATATTTCAGACAAATAAACAAAACACCCCCCCACCCCTCAATATATGCACATGATTTTCTACATGTAGGCCTAGGACTCGTATATATCCATCCTTTATGTCTCAACGATGTCTATGCATAACTTATCAAACGAATCTCGGAACTCGGGTGTAATTTTATTGTGTCATGGAAGTGTGCCACCTACGGCAGAGAGCATCAAAAGTCGCCAGCGTTGATAGATATCGATAATGAAAATGTTAGCACAATAGGCTATTATATACGTATGGTTATAGGCCATTATACTTTTGATTATATATACCCTCTTGTGTCCTCCCAGCACAATAGTGTTATGATTGCATACCAGTTCATCTCCACATTTTAATCCCTTGATTTTTGGTTTCTGAACAATAGAGAAACCAAAACTATATATTTGAAATGAGGGAATGTTCGCTCAACCATAACCTTGAAATTTGAAATTAATGCTATTGTACGATCTATCTTGCTGAATGCTGAGAGCAAGAGCTGGTATTATCCTCTCCTGGTTATTGCACGTTTATGGGCCGGTATAGTTCGCGGTCACATAACTCACATTTTACCATGTTGGTGTGCTTGCTGTTATCATACTGTACATGTAATATTGCATTTGTATGCTTTGGTTAAATTTGAAATTGTATCATAATCCGGGATCTCCGGTTTCCTCCTGCTTTCAAAGTCGGCGATAAGTTATCAAAAACTTTCTTTATCCAATGGACTGAGATAATTAGTGGATGTTACAATCTAAGTGGGAATATGTTTGCGCCGGATTCGGCTACAACCGGCCTAGTTGATGATATCTGATTCTGATAATTCACCCGTGGTAGCGAAATTACAGCGCTTTGAATCCTCTGGTGCGCTATGTAAATCTAATATGGATTTAATGTTATTTATTTGTTTTATAAATATTTCTTGTAAACACAATCTAATGTGGTGCTCACTACATGTAGAAGGCCGGGTCTGCAAATGTTCAGTGCATGAAGCTAGTAAAGATATAACTTCATGTTTAGTGTAATCAAATAAAATACCAAAGCTGGATATCATACAATCGTATTAACTTTGATATTATTATGACAATATCCATTCCCTTCTCAATTGATTATGCTTTCTTTTCGAAAAATAAACCATAGGGCCTGGAGGCCATGATATAAACCTATATTCGGTATGCGGAAACCTTCTACTGTTCGGGCGGCGCTTGCACTCGCATATTTGCTAATTGCCGCCTGCTTCATTTGCCAACCATTATCGAGGGGCGAGTTTGAGGTTTCATAGTCTACCATTTTTCACCCTGATGTGGCAGTGACGTCAACGCGTTGAAGCAGCTGTTTTGCTCGTGCATCTATGTGGCGTCTTTAAGCGGGTGCTTGTGTACACCAGCGCTTTGACCGAACGCTAGTGATTATTTGGATGTGCTCAATTAAATGCTCACTGTACTGACATCACTACCACATCAGGGTGAAAAATGGTATATCATATCGCAAACCAGCCAAATTTGTCACAGGTTTGAATTGCTAGTAGGAAAACCGTGAATATATGGTCTCAAACTCTCAAATATCTGAGGAGAACCTTGTCGTTTTTCTGGTTTAACGTGATTTGGTAGTCTTCGCCATTTTTGGAATATACTACAACATTCTCTGGGCAAACATCGGGTCAAATGTAAGTAAATAGTTAAAATCGTCTAAATACAATAATACCAAACAGCCACGGACATTAAGTCAAGGCTACTTGAGAAGTTTAAGGTAGGTCAAGCATCTCCTTGTTATTAAAAACAGCCAAAAGGATGTCCAAAATTCCACCTTTTTATCACAACGCGATATATTACGAAACAGCATTGTTGAGGGCCTACGCTGGTTCTTTCAATTCTAGTTTAAAATCTGTCACCTACAGTCTGATTTGGTATCTATGTTTTCATCACACCACTCCACGCCATACATAAATTCTGCCAGTCACATTTCCCCAATATGAAATTTTTTTAAAGTAAAATTTTAATTTAAATTTTACTTCATTAAAGTTTGGCGGAGGCGGGGTTTGAACTCACGGCGGCGGACTGCTTTAGACACACTATAAATCCAGCGCCTTAGACCACTCGTCCACTTGTCTTGTTGGAATTCATTTGAAACTTATTTGAAGATATAATCGCAACTTCAACATAGGCCTACCACGTGACAAGCAAAGGCAGAAAACGTACCATATTTTGGAATTTTATTTCAAATAAAAACATTTATGTGTATTATTAGCGCTCAATTGTTGTTAACTGCGTGTTTTATACAAAAAAATCCAACGATAAGCATGATAACTGGGCGTCTATATGGACAGTACATTATATCGATTTTGACACGTGCTTGTGTCTCAGTACATTTCCATGGTCAGTAAAATACTATAGAGAAAAACCTACCATTTTCTTGTATACACGTTCGATGTTTTGATCAAGTATGTAAATATTCGACATTAGACCCACATTTTTTTTTTTCAGGAAATAAAAGATTAGATTACCATGAAAACTAAACAGTAATCTTTTGCCGGGTCTAATGTTATTTATACATAGATTTTTCAACGTTTTTCTATCCTTATTCTTGCTCAATTAAAAAATATTTTGGCGTATATAAAATTGAAATAAAATTCTCTGCCTCATAAACGACATCAAATGTGCCACAATTGGGTATCACGAATCGTTATATACGATGTGCAGTTAATATTCATATTTTCTTTTATACAGAGGATGCTTCAGTTTTGACAGGAAAAATATTTTCTTGAAAACCCTCTCACTCGGTTATTTTAAAAAGGTAACCACGCTTCCCTAGAATGTGCAATAAATTAGCATTAAAAATTTTCTTATTCTAACAGCAAGCGTTTCTAGAATGTATTATGGCGAAATGTGGTGTATGTTTTCATCAAAGTCTTGGGAACTAATGTGGACAGTTGTTTTGTTAAAAAAAACGGATGCTGTTAAAAAATATCAGTATTTACGCGAGCGACATTTTGAGTGTGTAAAATACATTGAAAATTGTCGGCTAAAGAGTGCATAAATTAAAATCGCGAACAGTAATATCAATAATAACTATCTACATTCCAAGCGGAAACGCTTTTCAAAAACATACCACCTTTTTTCGAGCAATTGCTGAAACCTAAATATGCAATTCCTGGCCATCTGTAAAAAAGTGCGTGAGCTTTAATGACTATGAATTTGGGACGCCGAAACAATGTTTATATTGGTGTCAGGCGTTTTGTAATGCTACGATAATTAGGCCCCATATAGTGGCTTTCATTTTAACCGTCATTTGTTAAACTGAGATTTTTACTTTTTGAGAAATTAATGAATTTATCGAAAATCTTTTCGGAGATTGGTTCCTTAATTGCTCGTCGCCTTAAGTGATCTGGAATGAGCGTTTCGACAGATTTTTTTGTGGGACATGAGAGCACATCAGACATATCGAATAGCACTCTGAATACGCAGAATGTCTTTCTGGTATCAAATAATTTTCATTTTTTGAAATTCACGATATAATACAAAGTTTATTACAAATTATTAAATATTTTTCACATTTTTGATATATAACAGACCTAATTTGTTTTGGTGTTTTGGGAAAAAATCCATATCTTCAATACGAAAGGTCAAAATTTTCAATTGATCGTCGGCTTTTCATCCCACCTACATACACTTCAAGTATAAATCATCAGATTTATAAAGTTTACTTCGAGTAAGTTTACTTCGAGTACTGTTAAATATCAAAAATATCAATTTTTAATGATTTTCCATAAAATGTGTGTTACATTGCGAATTTCAAAAAATCAAAATTATTTGATATCAGAAGGACATTCTTCGTATTCAGAATGCAATTTGATATGTCTGATGTACTCTAATGTCCCACAATAAATACTGTCCAAACGTTCATACCCCACCCCTTAACTCGATCATCAACCTAATTTACACATGATTTGAAGTGTGGTTGAAATCGTGTTCATCTTCAGCCCCGACCGAGCCCCGGTGGGCAGGGCACTTCAATATATGAGACCCCTTTTCAGCATATAGCCTTCACTAACAGACCCTGGGTTTTTTTTCAAACAATTTATCATGCATATACCCTTATTTTTCAATTCGAACAGCAACTTTAGTTATATTTAGCATTAATTTTGTTATTTGCGCAAGTGATGTTACTATATTGCATATCGCCCAACACTTGTTTACGATCTTGACATATCAAAATGGCTACTATATAAATGTGAACAAATTTATCTATATATCAGCGTGCGTGTCACCTTTATTATCAAAGTCTGGATGTGAAACCCCGGGGTGGGGGGGGCTGGATGTGAAACCCCCCGGGGGCACATCAAGATCAAAATCAAAATCAAGGGTCATTCTTGACTTTCTAGTTGAAAATCGCCTGAAAAAACAGTAATAGGGCCTATGAGGAATGAATAATTTGGGGGTCTTTTAGAGCTGAAATTATCCAAATCAAGGGTCTTCGGAGCTGTATTTTGGTCAAATAGGGGGGTCTTTTGGAGCTGCGAAATCAAAAAAAAAAAAAAAGGGGTGGGTCTTTTGTAGGGCCTATTAAATAAACCCCTTACTACGAAAAGCGTGCACTCCCCCGTTGTCCTGTATAAAAAGACCCTCAATATTTGATAAAATACATAAGAAATTGAATTTTTGACAAAGTGATGAAAATGATCCTCTGATATTTACTAATAATGTGACATGTGTGCAGAAGGCGGCAAATTTGAAACTGAGATAAAGGTAAAAATATGGAGTAAAAAACAATAAAATACATAAGAAATAAGACATTAACATAACTTCATAACTTTAGAACCAAGTATGATAGACCTTTGATGGTTTCAGTAAATGATAGCCTATTATAATTCGTTATGAACACGGCAGAGTGACGAATACGCAAATTTGCTGTTTTGAAAAAACGGCGTTTGAAAATCTTGGTACTATTCCATTGGTCCTTCTAAAAAATGAGAACATTCGTGAGCACTCATTTGAAATGTATATTATAGAAGCGAATGTACACGAATTATTGGCAATACTTGCATGTTCTGAAATAATCGATATATCCCCTAAAACGCGATTTAACAGCTATTCGGCTTTATGCTGTATCCAAAATGTCTCTACCACTGCGCAGAGAGAGGTCGAACACGAATTTAACTACGTGTAAACCATAGCACGTATTCTTGATTTGGGGCTTTTGTGTAGAAATTACTGGTTGTCCTAAAACTATGTAGACTTAAACTTGCTATATAAGTTATAAATAGTCATCCCTGTAATATTTAGCAATAACTCGAGGATTTTAAAGCAAAAAAGAACAATATTGGCCTATATTTTACGTATGATTTTGCGGTATTTTCCAATTTCACGGGCGCGTACTTACATTATTAAACCACAACAGTATCATGTGAGGAATGTTTGTACTTATTTTGGTAAAAATGGATAGACGATACCTCTTACATACGTTGGTATCAAATGTATTAGTATAGGACATGTAATATATAAAAATTCGGGGTTTCCCGCTATACAATACTATAGATCAACATGATTTGTACAGCTAATTATACGATTCGTCTCTCTGCCAAATTCATTTATCGCACTTAGGCGCGATTCGTCCAAATCGAAATTTCAATAACTACGTCAGTGAGTAAGATTTACCATTAATTTTTGGTGGAAATAAAAGATCACATGAAACATAATCATAAGCATACAAAAAACTAAATTTGCTCAAAATTCTCGATTCGTCACTCTGCCGAATTCATAACGATATTGGTGTTGTATGAAAACACACTACAACAATATTTTTGAAATATTTTCAAAATGTAGGGGGCCTAATATTGTAAAACTTTTTTGCCAAACATTTTGTCAACACTTCCAATAACAATATGTTAGCATATTTGCAGTAAGTTATCAACAAATGTTTTTGAATGTTATGAAAATGTTTATACCCTTTATATAACCCGATATTTAAACGTTTTCATGGCAACCTTTTCTAACCTTTTGCGAATGATGTCGAAAACGTTTTGTGCTTGCTGGGCAACTAAAAGTTGTATGGAAAGTGTAGGGCCTATCGGTAGATCGGTAGATAATGTTGTTTGAAAAAAAAGTGTAGAAAAGTCTAGAAAACTCGGGTAGAAAAGGTCGACAAATGGAGCAAAATTATCTTTAAAAAAAAAAATTGCTGCAATAAGTTTCTGCATCATAAGGTAATTTTATATGGGGTCATTGGGTAGCCGAAACTCAACTTGAAAAAGCGGTCAACGGGTATATAATAATAATAATAAATAATAAAATTAATGTTGGATTTATATACCGCGTTTTTTCACAGGATTCAAAACGCTGTAATGTCGCTGTCGCTGCCAAAGGTAAACCATGAGAATCAGATCAACTACACGTGGATAATCACAGTGACTGTATGTCGGACTCAGAACGTTTATTTATGCAGCGGTTACAGCCAGTGCCTGATATTTTGGGAATCAAAGTTTACCAATTGAATAGATTTTATACACTGTACACATTTAGAATTCTTAATTTTGCCAGACAACCTGGTAGATGCTAACGCTATGAAAACACTTTTTTCTTTCATGATATAAAAATCATTACAATATTGGATCTGCCTGGCCTTGTGCCAAATGTTATAAATAAGTAAATAAATAAATTACAAAAAAAATTCCCGTTTTCATATAAATAAAGAACCTTTGTCAATCTTATCAACTATGAACGTTCCTGATGAATCTGTTTCAAGAATACATTAAAGGTGGTCATATCAGTATTGGTTTCAAACTTTCAATGATAAAAATGTATAATTTGAAGTACAATATTCCACTACTTGCAACACTTTCTCTAAAGTTGGGATAAAGTTGTCTTAGCCAATCAGATTCGTGTATTTACCCACAGGCTATGTATAGTAGGTAGCCATTCGTTGCGCAGGCGTAAGTGTAGCTGTAATCATATCAAAGAAATTGTTGTCGTGAATTTATTATGAATTCAGTTAATTTTTAAGAGCACTTTCTAGATAGAGATCAAACGAGCTGCATAGGGCCTATGATTGACAGAAGGAATCAATCACTGGTAAGTATGGAATATGTTTATGGATGACCAGATCTCAAAAGCAAGTGATAAACTTATCGAATTTGAAAAGCTTACGTTAACACTACGGTACATCATACACAACTGACAGCATGACAAGCCTGTTGAATTTTGCGCCCATCAAGCCTAGTTTGCAAGTCAAACTTTAAAAAACGGGCAAAACAGACGTGTAATTTATCGGTATGACATTTTCGTTATTGATGCTGCCCTATTTCGCAAGGCAAACTTTAAAAAACGGACAAAACAGACGTGTCATTTATCGGTATGACATTTTTGTTATTGATGCTGCCCTACTAGCAGAGCTAAGTACGGCATATATGGGTTCCTCGTACTACATCAAGCCATGTGTCTACCAGGCGGCGAATGGCATGATAGAGCCGGCAACTTTTGAAACCGCCCGGCCGTATGGCATTTTCTATATACTCGATTAGTTTTGTGGTGTTCATTATCGAACCCAGGGCTCTCAACTTTTTGGAATTGCTTGGCGTGAGACAGAGGCGTACCGGGATTTGCCGACTCCAATGTTCATTTTGTACCATGATTATTTGAGCCACGGGACTCGAGAATGTGAAAAGGGAGGGGTAGTAGGAGCAACTAATTATTCATGACGATGCGTGAGATATTACTCATTTTCCAGCTTTTTGCGTGAGATTTACTACCTGGGCGTGAGATTAGGCCTATACTACCTTCTTGGCGTGAGACCGTAAGAAAGTGACCCAATGCGTGAGACTCACGGCCAATGCGTGAGAGTTGACAGCCCTGGTCGAACCCCAATGGTTTTAGTTTGTATTTATATTATACATCTGGACAATTCCACCGTTACAGACGTTACAGATACATGCAACTTGCAACTTTTAAGTGAATAGCACACATGTTTGCTGTTAGGATAACACTTTATTTCTTTGAATGCTACTAGTACACACTCTAATGTTCAATATAATGAAGCAATTTTGTTTTGGCTTTCTTAGTTAATTAGCTACAGAAATTAGAAACGAGCGTTACGGACGTTACGCTAAAGTGCCTGCCATTTTGACAGATGGTACATATCCTTAAATCGCCATTCATTTCTGTGTCTTATTTTTTTCTGTTAACTATATTGAGCAAGCCCTGACTCCATTCTTTGTAAACATGAAAAGCAAGTTTGTAATTAATACTCCTGTACCGTCCTACACTGTTGATTTAGTGTTACGGACGTTACATTTTATCTCAGATGTAACGTCCGTAACGTTTTTCATTTGAAAAAAAACTGTCAAGGTGCTTTCTCAGATTTTTTTCTTTACTATCTTGAAGTAGGTCTGACATCAATCTATGGAGGCATGATTAGCAAATTTGAAATAAATGCTCCTGTTTTGAGCAATAATGTTCTAAAATTTTGTTACGGACGTTACAAAAGGCACTTTTAGCATGGAATTGGCCATATAGGCCTATTTGTTTGTGATATTTCAAGCGTTTTAAAATTTCATAATAATCCCATTCAATTACACGGTTGACGATGGAAATTTACTTAATTTAGAGAATGCAATGAGACCACCCCTGGTGTCTACTGTATTACTTACGCTAAATATCCAATTCTCGCTCATGAAAGGACGTACAGCAGGCAAATTGATCCTCAGTCGATATGAGGATAGAGCTGTGACGCAGCAGCGGCATGATATGATGATACTATGACTATTTTGTCAGTGCTAAATGTATCACAATCTCACATGACCTAGTCCTTCAGGGATATGCATATTGCAGATACAGTTGATTTTTAAAAATTTGGGTGTATCAATCATAATATTATTATTGGCAAGTTACGTTGAAAATATGTATGTGTGGTGCCGTCGAGGGGTACCGTACCGTACTTAACTTGAAACTAACATCAATGACTAATTAGAGAAGGAGAACTGGAACTCGACCGCCGGCCATCTTGATACATACATGGAGGAAAAATTGGGGATATTTGGTTTCTCTGAGAATTTTTTAAGAACTCTAGCTTCGAATTTGCACGTGATAGTTACGCATTCGATGCTAGAGTGTGTTGGTATCGTTTTTCGGTCGAACAGTGGTGCAATTTTTTGCACTGGATGTTATTTATTCTGTTAATGTTGCAATTTGGATGAAAGTTATTTCGATGAGTCAACTGATCTTTTGAGCAAGATTTGCCTATTTTGGACCTGGTCTAAAATTTTGCTGAAGTGTAATTTT
Source organism: Amphiura filiformis (assembly GCF_039555335.1). Taxonomy (NCBI): domain Eukaryota; kingdom Metazoa; phylum Echinodermata; class Ophiuroidea; order Amphilepidida; family Amphiuridae; genus Amphiura; species Amphiura filiformis. Next base: position 46,704,219 of record NC_092645.1, read on the forward strand.
AGCAACATTTTTGATGCAATCGCCTGTCGTGATCTGCTGTGTTTACCTGAACTTCCATTGCTTTACACGGTGCCATGCTTCAGCGAATCCGATTAGATTTTAAATGCAATGGTCTCTAGCCTAGAATATGAAGCTATCCCCTGGTGAGCAAATTCTTAAGGCTTCTTGAGCAATCTCGGAATCATGCTCTTGAGGCATTCATTATACTAAGCGTAATATGACACGCTTCATAGTGAAACATGTTGATTGTAAGACACTCAAGGTGTGATGCAGAATTGTTTTTGTTTGTCTCGATCCGCACACGGTAGGCAAAGACCCGAATACCCCCAATTTTCCCGATCTTGCTTTATATATTTGTCAAGTTCCCGAACAGCCAGCATTTGTTAATATAACGTGTCCCCAGGGGGCCCACTAAAGTTTCACAGTGTACACATGCATGACCAGAGATTTTCAAAACAAAGCCTTAAAGGTCGCATATATATGTCATGGATTGGTCATCTTTTGTAATTGTATAGACCTTTTCAACAAACTCTCTATAGACCCATTCCATGTCAACTCCAGGGATGTGCACCGCAGCACCTCTTCAATTTTTTTCTTTTTCTGTGTGGTGGTAGATATTGATGAGAAAATAAAATCCTGAAAATTTGAGCTTCATACTCCATTAAGTTTTCCCGTGGCATCAATTTGAAATTTAAGGGTTTCAGTGTAAAAAATGTGTTGCAACGCGAAAGACGACGTTTGGAGGTCCATAAATGTATAAAGGGAACCCTTTACAACTTTGAAAAGATCCTAGCTTTTTGTGTATATTACCCATGCAAAACCCAATTGCAATTTTTTGTACATTTGACCCCCTGAAAGTAATGTCAGACAGTTTGACTCACTATTCAGATATTGAAATATGTCCCTGGACAAACACATTTCTGATTGGGTCTTGATGGCTTCAACAACTTAGATAGGTTAACTCCATAGAGTTGTACATTAAATCATTATACATGCGAAATCAAAAATGTGTACAACTCTATGGAGTAGGCAAACCTAACTTATGTGTTGAAGCCATCGAGACCCCAAGCCAATATCTCTCAGAAATGTTGTCCAAGAACATATCTTCAACATACCTGAAGTTGGAGGTGGGGCAAAATGTCTGACATTGGTTTTTCAGGGGGGAAAAAAAAAAAAAAAATGGTTTTGAATGGGTAATATCTCAGCTAACTGTATTCTAATATACTCAATATTGGATAAAAGTAATGTCCGACCAATGGGCTCTGACTGTCAAAAAAGTGGACAGTAAAATTATTTTTACTTTTGGAGTTCTGACCCCCGCGAAGTTGGTCCTGGTTGGACGAAGTTGCATCTTGAGGGCCCTATATCTTTTAAAGTAAAGGAGTTAAGTTTTCTGATACCAGATTTGAATTCTACACCAAAAAGTACCCCAGGATACACACTTTTAAAGTTGTTAAGGGTTCCTTTATACATTTATGGACCTCCTAACGCAGCCTTTCGTGGTTATGCACACATTTTTACGCTACCCCCTAAATTTCAAATTGATGCCACGGGAAAACGAAATGAGTATGAAGCTCAAATTTTCAGGATTTTACTTTCTCATCAATATCTACCACCACACAGAAAAAGAAAAATGGAAGAGGTGCTGCGGTGCACATCCCTGAGTTGACATGGAATGGGTCTATAGAAACATTGGAAATCTGTCCAATTCTGGCGTGCAAATTGGTCCCATAATTATTGTACCCCTAACTACTTATAAGAATAAAGGACTATGAATAGATATGAGCGGAGAGCGTCGCAATATTGATAAAAACAATATGTAATGTAGTTTGAAATAAAACGGTGGCATAGCCAGTGGAGGGGGGGCACACATCATGGAAGTTGGTTCATTTAATGCTATGTGAACAATAGACTTTTTTATTATGCAGGATGAAAGAAAAAAGGTTCTTTTTTTAAATGTTGAAAATTGTACATAAAATTTAAATAGGTTGCTAGCGCTATTATCCTTTTTAATGTTTTTGCTCTTCACTTTTTTAAATCATCAAAAAAAATTTGGGTCAATAATTCACAACATCCGTAATCCTGGCTATGCTACTGAAATAAAATCTTCATAATACCAAACAGGAATATTATCATATTGATTGTATTAATATTTCAGATATTTTGTTCCACGTAATCTGCAGTTGGAAACTAACAAAAGAGCAACCAGACCTAATATCAGAAGCCAGTGAGATTTGTGGCCTTAAAGTGTGCTGCTCACCTCTCTTGAAGGACGTCTTTGCTATTTTGACTTGACCTATGTGGTGCAAGATAAACTTAAATGATCAGCATCTGAATTGAATCTGGGTAGATCTTTATTAATGCATTGCCTTTTTGTAAGTACATTGCAAACATCTTCAGAAGACAATGAAACTTTTGCAACCATTTTCTTGTACACTTTGCAGAGTCAAACATTATTCTTTGGAGAAATTGAAAACACATGTTAACAGACATATGATTAAATATGTGCGGCTTCTTCGATGCAAACATTTTTTGTTTAGTCAGAGAAGTTTTTCAACCAACAAGCTACAGAGACAGTTGAACAGCCACAGTAAACTATGGTGCCATCACAAAAACTGCTTGAGCATTATAGAGAAACCCTATCAGTGTGAGTACTGTGAGAAATGCTTTGCACTGAATGGCACTCTTAAAACACATATCGGAACTCACACCAAAGAGAAACCCTATCAGTGTGAGTATTGTCAGAAATGCTTTTCTCAAAGGCACAACCTCAAAGAACACATCAGAATTCACACTAAAGAGAAACCATATCATTGTGAGTACTGTGACAAAAGCTTTGCACAGAATGGTGGTCTTAAAAAACATATCAGAACTCACACCAAAGAGAAACCCTATCAGTGTGAGTATTGTAAGAAATCCTTTGCACGTAGTGACAAACTCAAAGCACATATCAGAATTCACACCAAAGAGAAACCTTATCAGTGTCAATATTGTCTTAAATACTTTGCACATAATGGAACTCATGCCAAATCTTATCAGTGTGATAACTGTGAGAAATGCTTTGCGCTGCATGGTGGTCTTAAAACACATATTGGAATTCAAGACAAAAAGAAACCTTATCAGTGTGAGTACTGTGAGAAAAGATTTGCACAGAATGGTGGTCTTAAAAAACATATCAGAACGCACACTAAAGAGAAACCCTATCAGTGTGAGTACTGTGATAAATGCTTTACTCAAAGGCACAGTCTCAAAGAACACATCAGAATTCACACCAAAGAGAAACCGTACCAGTGTGAGTACTGTGAGAAAAGCTTTGCACTGAATGGTGGTCTTAAAAACATATCGGAACTCACACCAAAGAGAAACCCCATCAATGTGGGTACTGTGATAAATGCTTTGCACGTAGTGACAGACTTAAAGAACATATCAGAATTCACACCGAACAGAAACCCTATCAGTGTCAATATTGTCTTGAATACTTTGCACATAATGGTACTCTTCAACAACATATCAGAACTCATACCAAATCTGATCAGTGTGATAACTGTGAGAAATACTTTGCGTTGAATGGCACTCTTAAAACACATACCGGAACTCAAGACAAAATGAAACCCTATCAGTGTGAGTACTGTGAGAAATGCTTTACTCATAGGCACAATCTCACAGAACACATCAGAACTCACACCAAAAAGAAACTTTATCAATGTGAGTACTGTAAGAAAAGCTTTGCACATAATAGCACTCTTAAAACACATATCAGAACTCACACCAAAGAGAAACCCTATCAATGTGAGTATTGTGAGAAATGCTTCTCTCAAAGGCACAACCTCAAAGAACACATCAGAATTCACACTAAAGAGAAACCTTATCAGTGTGAGTACTGTGACAAAAGCTTTGCACAGAATGGTGGTCTTAAAAAACATATCGGAACTCACACCAAAGAGAAACCTTATCAGTGCGAGTATTGTAAGAAATGCTTTGCACGTAGTGACAGACTCAAAGAACATATCAGAATCCACACCAAAGAGAAACCCTATCAGTGTGAGTATTGTCAGGAATGCTTTGCATTTAAAAGTAATCTTAAAGGGCACATCAGAATTCACACCAAAGAGAAACCCTATCAGTGTCGATATTGTCTTAAATACTTTGCACATAATGGTACTCTTCAACAACATATCGAAACTCATACCAAATCTTATCAGTTTGATAACTGAGAAATGCTTAGCAAGTACTTGCCAACTGAAAGAACACATCAAAATTCACACTCAAGAGAAACCCTATCAGTGTCAATATTGTCTTAAATACTTTGCACATAATGGTACTCTTCAACAACATATCGAAACTCATACCAAATCTTATCAGTTTGATAACTGAGAAATGCTTAGCAAGTACTTGCCAACTGAAAGAACACATCAAAATTCACACTCAAGAGAAACCCTATCGGTGTGCGTATTGCCAGAAATGCTTTGCACAGAATGATGATCTTAAGCTGCACATCAGTACTCACATAGAGATATACCATCAATGTCAGTATTGTCAGAAATATGTTACATCTGGTGATCTTGAAAAACACATCGGGACTCACTCCAAAGAGAAACCTTATCAGTGTGAGGATTGTGAAGGCTTTACAACAAGTGATAATCTTAAAATCCACATCAGAACTCACACCACCAAAAAGATACTTTATCAGTGTCAGTGAGGTCAGAAATGGTATTTGGTCAATTCCAGCGAAAGCGGTACAAAATTCTCTCTATGTTAACTTTCCACTTTAAAATGTCATTAATAAAGGAAATCACGTTATTGATGGAGCATATCATGTTACGTCCAATGTGCTCTCTTTGTGCATATAGGCCTTTACTAGCAAGTCATACCAGGGGACAAGTTATGATGGCATAAATGAATTGGTGTTACCCATGAATTCAAAGATAAAGCACCATATATGTCATTGAATGTCCTTCAATCAAAATGAAATTATTACCTTTAGAAAGATGTTTGCATGATCTCTCATCATATGTAAAACAATTGAATTCCACCAAAGTTTGTGGACTTAGAGGCCATTAAGTCAATTTAGCTAATAATTTTGTTACCCGCGTATCAAAAATAAAATGATTGTTCTGAAAAATGTTAAGTGAATATGCCATAAATGACTATATCATGAAACAAAGTTTCGTTCTATAATTCTGAGGTCCAAGTGATTATTTTATGCAAATACGTTTTACCCATAAAATTCCATAAAATCAAATTTGACGTTACCCACGTATCAACTGTTACCCACGAGTCCAGCAAATATAATTGCCATAACTTATATTAACATTTAATGACTTTGGACACTGAATTTAGTTTGACAAGCGCTTAAAATTATAAATCGTAAAAATACGCTCACCGCTTTAAAAAAGAATCTACAACGGTTTAAACTTTTGTTACCCATGAATCCCGAATAGATGCTAACCTTGAAAAACAAGGAGATTGTTTATTTTAAGTTTAAATCAGCCCATATTCAAGCCATGGGTATGCTATAATTTTTACAGTACTTACAGTTTATGCACCTAAGAAACGCAAACCCCAAACGGTATTATAGTACACGTACTATTGTACTTATAGCTTTACCCACGAATTCGGCGTTACCCACGAATCCAAGGATTTACTCGTAAATTATATGTTTCTTATGCATCTTAACATTTTGAAAACATGCGAAATAGGTTCCAAAACAGTCCTGTTTAATAGCGTCCTCTTGAAGGTATACTGAAGCTATATCATGAAGTTTTGATTGATTATCCTAAATTACCATTTTTGTGTCAGTTCCTGCAGAACTGACACCTTTAGTACAGGTTTGACGATCACGTGACAAATCGAATCTGTGACGTCAATGTTAATATCGATATCAATTTAAGGCTGTTTTAGTTAAATTACATACCCATTGGCATTTTGGCTGTACCATTTAATTTACATACTCAACATTTCCCTGTGCACTTAGTCCATGAATTGATCCTGATTTGCATTGTCGTATAGAGTTATATTTTTGTACACAACAGGGATGTTACTATTGTTTTAACTAAATGAAGCATACTTTTGCTTTTATCCTTCTTTGTCCTTTATTAATTATAAATTAGGTGATTTAATTAATATAATTCTTTGTTTCAGCGACCCAGGGGTAAACAGACAAACAAAAACAAATGTCAAAATCCTTCAATTTCTGTGAAAATTGAACAAAAAGTACCCAAATCCCTACATTTTATATCTCCCTGTGTTATAGACAAATTGTATACGTCACATTTAAAATCATTTAAAATGACTTAAAAATTGCCTTATGCTATAATGGGGTCTTATACATTTGCATTGTGTGAACTTTGTTTTTAAATGCCTTTGGCTTCCAGGTTAGTTTCTCGGAGCTGGTGAGGTGTATCTGGGTTTAACTTGGTAGGGTGGTGGTAAGTGGCTGCCCTAAGACTTGATGCATTTTTGGCGCAAAATATGCAAATTAAGTAGCTAATTTGCATATTTAACTTAAAAATAGTTTTTTTTTTTTTTTTTTGCCATTTCGAAGAACTGGTGAGGCGATAGGATATAACTTGATGAGGTTGTGGTAAGCGGCAGTTGCACGGAGCTGGTGAGGTGTATTGGGGTATAACTTGGTAGGGTGGTGGTAAGTGGCTGCCCTAAGACTTGATGCAATTTTTAGGCGCTAAATTAGGTAGCTAATTTGCATATTTAACTTAAAAATTGTTTTTGGGTGGTTTTTTTTTTGCCATTTCGAACTGGTGAGACGTATAGGGATGTAACTTGATGAGATTGTGGTAAGCGGCAGTTGTAAGATCTGATGCAATTTTTGTCGCAAGATATGCAAATTAGTCACCACATTTGCTTATTTTTTTATTTGTCGAATTGCTTTTGGCCATTTTTCTGAACCATCTTTAACATTACATTCAAATAATAATTACATTGTAAATTGGAACTGACACCAATTTTTTTCAGGAATATCTTGTTTGGGTAAATGCAAATTGGTCAGAGAAATGGGAATCATTGAAAGACAATGGAGGAATAACCGCATGATGGTTTCCAACCTTCTGTAATATTTTCTATTTTGCCGCTTACCAACACCTTCAAATATGTGTTACCCACGAACATTTTGGTTACCCACGAATCCCTACTTAAATTATAGTTAACAATGTATTGATAGTGTTTTAGTTCATAGGAACTGTCAAACACGACTTAGAATATTGCTGCATGAAAATATGGAATGATTTTACTAGAATAATAATATAAAACTGTTTGCTCTGTCTATTTGAATTTGGCAACTTCATTCTTCTCAAAATTTGTATACCCAAAATGTCATAATGATCCATTCTAAATATTCCATGTAGTTTGTATTTTGATTAAAATTCATTTTAGTGCCATTGCAGCCTGAATTATTGACATACGGAAAAGTATTTTTTATTTTTATTTAAAAAAATTAATAGGAATTGCTATTTTCCAGACGCTAACCATCAAAAAACAATTTGGGCCAATAATTCACAACATCCGTAATCCTGGCTATGCCACTGAAATAAAATCTTCATAATACCAATCATGAATTACCATATTGATTGTATTAATATTTAAGATATTTTGATCCACGTTATCTGCATCGAAAGTAACAAAAGTGTAACCAGACCTAATATCAGAAGCCAGTGAGATTTGTGGCCTTAAAGTGTGCTGCTCGCCTCTACTGAACGACGTCTTTGCTAGACTCGGTATGACTTATGAGATGCAAGATTAACTTAAATGATCAGCATCTGAATTGAATCTCGTGGGTTGATATTTTGTAAATACGTTGAAAACATCTTCAGATGACAATGAAACTTTTGCCACCATTTTCTTGTACATTTTGCAGAGTCAAACATTATTCTTTGGAGAAATTGAAAACACATGTTAACAGACATAATGATTAAATATGTGCGGCTTCTTCGATGCAAACATTTTTTGTTTAGTCAGAGAAGTTTTTCAACCAACAAGCTACAGAGACAGTTGAACAGCCACAGTAAACTATGGTGCCATCACAAAAACTGCTTGAGCATCATAGAAAAATCCTGTAAGTGTGAGTACTGCGAGAAATGCTTTGCACATAGGCACAATCTCAAAGAACATATCATAAATCACACCAAAGAGAAACCCTATCAGTGTGAGTACTGTAAGAAATGCTTTGCAGTGAATGGCACTCTTAAAACACACATCAGAACTCACACCAAAGAGAAACCCTATCAGTGTGAGTATTGTCTAAAATGCTTTACTCAAAGGCACAGTCTCAAAGAGCATATCAGAACTCACACCAAAGAAAAACCCTATCAGTGCGAGTATTGTCTGAAATGCTTTTCTCAAAAGCACAGTCTCAAAGAACACATCAGAATTCACACCAAAGAGAAACCGTATCAGTGTGAATACTGTGAGAAAAGCTTTGCACAGAATGGTGGTCTTAAAAAACATATCGGAACTCACAAAAAAGAGAAACCCTATCAATGTGAGTATTGTACGAAAGGCTTTGCACGTAGTGACAAACTCAAAGAACATATCAGAATTCACACCAAAGAGAAACCCTATCAGTGTCAATATTGTCTTAAATTCTTTGCACCTAATGGTACTCTTCCACAACATATCGGAACTCATACCAAATCTTATCAGTGTGGTAACTGTGAAAAATGCTTTGCGCTGAATGGCACTCTTAAAACACATACCAGAACTCATGACAAAAAGAAACCCTATCAGTGTGAGTACTGTGAGAAATGCTTTGCACAGAATTGTACTCTTAAACAACATATCAGAATTCACACCAAAGAGAAACCCTATCAGTGTGAGTATTGTCAGAAATGCTTTACTCAAAGGCACAGCCTCAAAGAACACATCAGAATTCACACCAAAGAGAAACCGTATCAGTGTGAGTACTGTGAGAAAAGCTTTACACAGAATGGTGCTCTAAAAAAACACATCGGAACTCACAAAAAAGAGAAACCCTATCAGTGTGAGTATTGTGAGAAAGGCTTTGCACGTAGTGACAAACTTAAAGAACACATCAAAATTCACACCAAAGAGAAACCCTATCAGTGTCAATATTGTCTTAAATACTTTGCACATAATGGTAGTCTTCAACAACATATCGGAACTCATACCAAATCTTATCAGTGTGATTACTGTGAGATATGCTTTGCAAGTAGTTGCCAACTGAAAGAACACATCAACATTCACACTCAAGAGAAACCCTATCGGTGTGCGTATTGCCAGAAATGCTTTGCACAGAATGATAATCTTAAGCTGCACATCAGAACTCACATAGAGATATACTATCAATGTGAGTATTGTCAGAAATATTTTACATCTGGTGATCTTGAAAAACACATCGGGACTCACTCCAAAGAGAAACCATATCAGTGTGAGGAATGTGAGAAAGGCTTTACAACAAGTGATAATCTTAAAATCCACATCAGAAGTCACAACACCAAAAAGATACTTTATCAGTGTCAGTAAGGTGAGAAATGGTATACACAATACAGTCTTAAATGCCATATCAGAGCTCACACCAACGAGAAAACAGTATTGTAGTTCTGTCGGAAATGCTGTGGATGGAATAAGCCTGTTTCTTATGGGTGGACATGCGAGAGACTGCATTGGGGTAGAATGCATAAAAGGATTTCCTCTCCTCCTTTGATAGCCATGTGAATGAACTGACTTTTGAGGAATACTGCTTTATACTACTAAATTGTTTTACAGGGGGTGTTCTAAATTGTCTCAAACAGTAGTTAGAACACATACAACATACTTAGATCCTTGTTGTTTGATTGGTTGAAAACCGCATCACGTGGCATATGAAATAGTTTAACTATTCTTGAGTTGAAAGGTTGTTCCCATGGCAGCAGGAAATAGTAGTACTATTCCCGAGCAATAGTAGTACTATTTCCTGCTGCCATGGCAACAACTTCAAATGTCTCACTGTGCGCACTGCTAGGCAGGCTCACATCACACACTATGGGTGGCGCTATTCGTCCATAGGGAAGCGGAATGTTCATGTACGGTCCAAAAATGGCTTTACTGTGGGGCTCAATGGAAAAAATCACTAAAAATTCATTTTGACAACCAAAACCTAAAGTGATGTTGACTATACGTTGGTACTGGCATACTACTGGATTCATAAACTATCACATAGTGCAATCTATGTTTCACCAAGTCGACACTCGTTAAAGCAAAAAAGCAATATGTGTGTAAATCAAGACCATCCAAAACAGCTTTCTTACAGTAAAGAATAGGACGTCATCTGGGGTCACATACAGTAGTGTACATTGTACATGTGCCTGCTGTCACAATTTCACACACACAATTTTGGACAATTTGGTGACACTTAACTTCAAAAGTATATGCACTAGAAACATGATTGACCCCTTAGGCACTTGAAACTTGATTCTGAGTTTAGCGTCCACCGCCCGCGTTATGAATTTTGTGCCGCGTTTGATATGCAAAATCTGAAAATAATTCATTATTTTGCAAATTACTACTAAACCAGAAAGAAAATTTGTTCTGCAAAATTTTTAAACCCCTTTTTTTGTATTTGATCCCTTCAAAAACTATAGAAAGCCTTGAGAACTATATAGATTAATCCATCTAAATATTTTAGCATTAAAAATATACAGGTTTTTGACCCTTGCTCTATCCAATTATTTCAATTATACCTTTGGGATACCAGGGTAGACTAGAAGAAAAATCAACTTGGCCAAAATGTTATTACCAGATGGACATTGTTGATGTTGTAAATAGGAAAGACCTAGTTTTGACAAATTTGTGCCAAATATTTATTTCATAACGTTCTGCATGATTGTTATTTTTGTGTAAAATGAGTCAATCCCCCCCCCCTTTTTTTTCCCATATCTTCAAATGTATACGGAGCGGAGAGGTTAGTACAAATTGGAGTGAAGAAGACTGGCATGGTAGGCCTATACTTCGGAATACATTTAGTTTGTTTTAAAACTTGAAAAACAAAAGCAAGATAACTATACTTTTATAAATGCTTATGTGTGTTTGTGACATTATATTGCGACTGGCGATACCCATTAGAATGAACAAAAGCGCATAAGCATTGGTAAAAAGCCGCTGATAATGAAACCTAGAAAATAATGAATAATGAATAATGAAATAGTTGCCTCATTATGAGCTGAAAAAAATGGGACGCTAAACTCAACATCAAGTTTCGATAGCCTTATTGTTTAGGTAATTTGATTCTCTTTCAAATGAAAGAACTTTCAGCTAAAATTATTGAACTTCAAAATTGTATGAACATCCCTAGCACTGCCTTACATATAGAGATGTTGCGAGCATACACATATGCAAACTCACTTGTGGCTTGTTTGTGACATTTCTGAAAAAAGTGGTTTGTTGTGTAGATATTTGCCATAACATCTTATGTATGAGGTATTGAGGTACATACAAAACAAATATTAACTGCCCTTTAGTCAGTGATGGCGCCGGTCAAAACTTTTGCTACTCATGATCTAAAAACTGCACTAATAGTATGGATTTGACCATTCACCTCCTGGGCAGTCAATATTTGTATACTAATAACCTTTTTGTGATGCTGTGTCATGACCTTTGACACGTGTTCTTATAAGCATGTTAAGTGTTTCATTACGATGTTTTATATATGTATATATTTGGTGGTGTTGCATTTACAAGATATAGGCATTCATTATTAAAAGTTTATTGTTAAAACTTCATTTCAAATGTGCTAGTGTGTTGAAAACAAAATGTTTTAAGCATAGGTGTATGCAAGACATCAAGACTCGATCAAGCTTGTTTTGAGTAGGAATGTGCGACTGAGTATTTGGCACCCTGAGAGGAGGAGATCAAGGTTTTGTGGCAGGCTGGGGGAGGGGCAAATACTTTTGGGCAGGCCATTTTGAAATGTCCGTGGGGGGGGGGGGTGGGCATATAATTATTGCACAGCCCCTAAACCATGTGATATTGTATCAAGGCAGCACACAGATTATTGTGTTATTAATTCAAGTACTGTTACAATTCCTTAAGGGGGTACTACACCCCTGTGGTAAATTTGTGACTATTTTTCATTTCATGTACCTATCCTTAAAACTTTTAATGCAAAGGATGACAGCTAGAATTTCTATGGTGTATTCATCCCATGACCTCGGGTACATTTCTCCCACAGTGAAAACATTATTATATCAGTATATAATTTTCACAGCAAGCATATGTTCACTACAGGTTTTACTATTATCTAGAAACCCTAGACTCTTGTTATCATGTTTATCTGTTGCTGTTGGTATTTTAAATTGCTTCTTTGCACTAAAAACAACAGCATAAATTAGGTTAATTTATATATTCACACAAGGAAACTTTATGAAGTGAAAATATTAAGTACAAATAAAATAGGATACAAATATCATGGTCAGTGCATGGTCCAGAAAATGCCCACAGGCAGTCTATCTGGCTTGGCACTCTTTAACTCCTTGCATGAAGCAGGTATAAATTATAAGAATTTACCATGAGTTTAATAACATGAACTGAGATAAAATTATTACTATAAAGAGGTTTCTCATCTTCTGATAAGATATTACCCCTTCATGAGAGACTGGGATAAGATACCAATGTTGAATTTTACCACATGTATGTGCCAAAGGTGCAGAGGTTCACTGAAGAAGGGCAAGGGTTATTACACATGGCTTGGTTGGAGCCAAGTTGGGTTGGAGCTCCCCTGCTGACGGTGGAATGTGAAAATAAGATCAGAGAAAGAAAATTTATTACCCCCTTTTACTGGCTAATCGAGGGTAAAATTTTTCAACCTCTTTAAGGATACGTCGACCTAATGTGCATTTTTCTCAAAAATAATAACACACTGGTAACAAAAGTTATGTATATTATTTGGACAAGGAATCCAATTACTACACTGAAATTTCAGTGACACAAAACAAGCGGTTCAGTATATATGATCGGAAAGAGGCACATCCTAGCGGTACCTTATTTCTTATCATAAATAACGAACCGCTTGTCTTGGGTCACCAAAATTCCAGCATAGTAATTGGATTCCTTGCCCCATTAATATGCATAACTTTTGTTACCACTTTGTTATTAGTTTTTGAGAAAAATGCAAGAATAGACACAAATTTATCGAGGTGTAGTACCCACTTAATATAAGCAATTTTTGTTAAACTTTATATTTTTTTAAATAATTATAAGCAATTTTTATGGTAGTTTGTTAAACTTTATATTTTTTCTTTAAATTTGTAAATATCTGTATTAAACAGTTGCTCAGACAAGAACGATTTTTTACAGTAGTTTGTTTTAAACGTTTTCATATTTTGTTTTCAGATATTTATTGAATAAAAGAAAAATATATAAAAAGTTCGCAAATAATTGTTACACTCTGAGCCAATAATGTGTGATTTGGATAAATTATAGATTCCTATATGTATAGAAACACTCCGGCAATCACAACATTTATGCCTTCAAACTCATATTGACCTTAAAAACAAATAAAAACAGCCGTCTCTCACCAAACGATATTCAAACTTCCCGGGCACCGAAATCGCCTGTGGCAATGACGTCCCAGTAACACAATGAAGGCTGACAACAATTGAGCACATATAACCATGACGTCATTGCCACAGGCGCAGGAATTTCAAATATCGCGTGTTGAGAGCCGGCTGTTTTATTCGTTGTAAGGTCAATATGCGTTTGTTTCAAATAAACCCATGTGATTGGTGCTTGATAATTGTTTTTCCAATAATAAGGCACAATGTTGTTAACCGGGGGGGCACTCAACACAAATGACCATACGGGTATGCTCCCCGGAAAGACTCCCTTTTGGGTTTCGCAGCTCCGAAAGACCCCTATATTTGACCAAAATAAAGCTCCGAAAGACCCTTGATTTTGATAATTTCAGCTCTAAAAGACCCAAAAATTGCTCATTTCTCATATTTCTTGTTCTTTCAGGCGATTTTCAACCAAAAAGCCAAGAAAGACCCTTGATTTTGACTTTTCGCAGCTCCAAAAGACCCAATTTTACTTGTTCACAGCCCGGTTCGCAGCTCCGAAAGACCCCTTTACCGGTACGCCGTCAGCTCCCAAAGACCCACCACCTCAAAATTCCGGGGAGCATACCCACCAAAAATTTTGATGTGCCCTTCGGGGTTGTTAATGCTGGAGTTTTCCTTTAAATGCTTGTTTTTTTTACTGATCCATTGTCCCTTTTTAATTTTGACCAAACAAATAAGGTAAAATGAAGAAATTTGTTATTAATTCATTCCAGCGTCTATTTATAGTATAGTACAACCGCCGAAGCAAGGCAACCATTTTCAAGGTCATTTACCCGGGGTCATCTAAGGTCAAATAACCATAGATTATCACAGGTTCGTGATATTTGTTAGGAATGACCACATAGGTGAGGCAAATTGTCAAGGTCATGGGGGGGTCATATAGGGCCATCCAGAATCAAATCGCCATAGATTGTCACAGGTTTATGATATTTGGTGAGAATGACCACTAAAACCAGACAACAAAGGTCAAGGTCATTTTTGGGTCATCCAAGGTCAAATTACTATAGATTGTCGTGGGTTTATGATATTTGGTGGGAATGACCATATCATTGGGACAAAGAAAGTCAACGTCATCTTGGGGGTCATCAGGGTCACATTGACATAGATTGCCCCATGCTCATGATATTTGGTGGGAATGACAAAGAACTTGATGTCGAGATCATTTTGGGGTCATGCAGGGTCATCCAAGTTCAAACCACCATAGATTGTCACCGGTTCTTGATATTTTGTGGGATGACCACCTAACGGAGAAAGAATGTCAAGGTTTGAGGATCACCCAGGGTCATCGAGGATCACATTCCCATAGATTGTCACCAGTGGGGCGCCGCAGGAAGCATGGGGGAATTCCCCAAATCAGAACTCTTGTCCCTCTGTTGCCTCCTCCCCCAGTAAAAACCCAAAATTACGAAAATGTCCACTTTTTACAGGTGTTTTATGGCATTTTGCGCAAAATTTGTTGATTTTGTCCCCCTGAAATTCATCCCCCCAATGCCTCCCCCTTCTGGCGTCATGCTGATGGTCACAGGTTTGTGAATGACCACCTTCATTTAAGTGAGACAAACAATGTCAAGGTCATTTAAGGGCAAGCAGGCCTAGTCAACCAGGGTCACATTAATATAGATTGTCACGGGTTCGTGATATTTGATGAGAATGACCACCTCAGTGAGAAAAACTAGTCCCTCATTTCAAATATATAGTTTTGGTTTCTCTATTGTTCAGAAACCAAAAATCAGGGGATTAAAATGTGGAGATGAACTGGTATGCAATCATAACACTATTGTGCTGGGAGGACACAAGAGGGTATATATAATCAAAAGTATAATGGCCTATAACCATACGTATATAATAGCCTATTGTGCTAACATTTTCATTATCGATATCTATCAACGCGGACGACTTTTGATGTTCTCTGCCGTAGCTGGCACACTTCAATCACACCATAAAATTACACCCGAGTTCCGAGATTCGTTTGATAAGTTATGCATAGACATCATGTGCATATATTGAGGGGTGGGGGTGGGGGTGTTTTGTTTATTTGTCTGAAATATAAACGATGCATGATGATGTAGATGATTTGATTATGAATTAGATTATTCCCCGGAAAGCACAACCCATACCTCTTACCTATGTTCCCTCCGCCACCTATATATAACCTCCTCCCTCCCCCCTCCCCACACTCGATATCGACTCTTCCTTATTATTCCACTCCACTCTTGAGCCCCCTCTCCCCCCTCCTTCCCTTCCCACTTCCAATGCTCTCTCCCTCTGTTTCTCTTTCTCCTTACCCTTACCCCTCCCCCTCACACACACATACCCTCTTTCCCTGGCGATCTCTTCTCTCTCTCTATTCTCCAATAAATAAATTGAATAAAAGTTAGTTTAAACCAGCTTTCTATGATATTGATCTTCCGTCATGCGACATGCACATAAATAGAATTGTGCATAATAGTGTTTATATCACTGAAGTCATAATCTGTCAAGTGCCTATTGTAATGTCTGTGGAAATATTTCGATGGTCTATATATTTTCACAGTGATATCAGCTTAGGCTAATTCGTAGTCTCAAGTCCATGCTTTCAAACTAAATCAATGCTTTCAAATGTAGACTGCTTTGTTCGACTTCTCTGCTCGTGAATATTGCACTGCGAAATTTAAACATTTCTTTTGTATACTTAGAGTAGGTAACTTCAAATCAAATAATTTTACGATCCACACCACTTATAAGAAACTGAAACCAAAACCGAAACTGACTGACACAAATGTTCGGTTTTAAACAAAAGGTAGAAACAATGAGTTCGATATCTTATGATTCAAGTGGTTAGGCAGGACAATAGGAAACCACGTGACTAAAACCAAAACCAAAACTAAAACTATATATTTGAAATGAGGCAGTGTCAATATCATTTTGGGTTAATTCAGGGTCATCCAGTGTCAAATCGCCTACACCACATTTCGCCATAATGCATTCTAGAAACGCTTGCTGTTAGAATAAGAAAAAATTTAATGCTAATTTATTGCACATTCTAGGGAAGCGTGGTTACCTTTTTAAAATAACCGAGTGAGAGGGTTTTCAAGAAAATATTTTTCCTGTCAAAACTGAAGCATCCTCTGTATAAAAGAAAATATGAAAATTAACTGCACATCATATATAACGATTCGTGATACCAATTGTGGCACATTTGATGTCGTTCATGAGGCAGAGAATTTTATTTCAATTATATACACGCCAAAATATTTTTTTAATTGAGCGAGAATGGCGATAAAAAAAACGTTGAAAATTCCATGTATAAATGACATTAGACCCAACAAATGATTACTGTTTCGTTTTTATGGTAATCTAATCTTTTATTTCCTGAAATAAAATTATGGGTCTAATGTGGGTTAATTGTATAATTGATGAAAACATCGACGTGTATAAAAGAAGCTACAAGAAAAATGGTAGGCCACGCCATGCTTATAATCTATGCTTTTAGTATACGGCGATTTCGTAGCGCACGTGTGAATCAAAATCGATATACTATTGTCCCGACTATTGTGCGTGTATAGCCTCATTTATAAAACACGTAGTTATCAACAATTAAGCGCTATTAATACACATTAATGTTTTTAAACAAATAAAATTCCAAAATATGTTACGTTTTCTGTCTTTGCTTGTCACTTGGTATGTTGAAGTATAAATGAAGTTGCGATTATATTTTTAAATTTTCATCATGACACCATCAAGCCTGATAGCCGAGCGGTCTAAGGCGCTGGTGTTATGTCAATATCGTATAGGAGTACATTATAGCGGCTGAGTGCAGCGTGGGTTCGAACCCCGCCGGCGCCTCTGACAAAATAAATTTCATTTATTTGTTTAAATTTCATATTATGTTAGGGAAATGTGGCTGAGAATAACTACTGAAATAAGACAACGAATCCTGGGGTCATCCAAGGTCAGATTGCCACAGGTTCATGATATTTGGTGAGAAATACCACCGACGCCAAGGCGAGGGAATGACCGCCTAAATGAAACAAAGAATGTCAAGGTCATTGGTCATTTGAAGGTCATACAGGGTCATCCAGGGTCACATTGCTATAGATTGTCACAGGTTCATGATATTTGGTGATAATGACCACCTCAGTGAGATAAAGAATGTCAAGATCATTTTGGGTTCATTCAGGGTCATCAAGGGTCACATTGCTAAAGATGACATGATATTTGGTGAGAATGATCACCGGGGAATGATCACCTCAGTGAGAAAATGAATGTGAAGATTATTTGGGGTTACCGTATGCAGGGTCATCAAAGTTCAAGCCATAGATTGTCACAGGTTCACGATATTTAGTGAGAATGACCACTGAAATAAGACCCATCATCTCAGGGCCATTTTTGGGTCATCCAAGGTCAAGTTGTCATAGATTGTCACAGGTTCATGATATTTGGTGAGAATGATAACGTCAGTGATAAAATGAATGTCAAGATAATGTGGGGTTCATTCAGGGTCATCCAGTATCAAATCGCCATGGATTGTCACAGGTTCATGTTGATATCTGGTGGGAATGACCACCTTAACGAGACAAAGAATATCAAGGTCGTTTCGGGGTCATATAGGGCTTACTTTATTTGCTCAAATTCCATAATAATAATGTGCTTTAAAATAAACATACACAGACACATACTAGTATAACACAATAATAAACATAATATAATAATACATTTAAAGTTTGTCAAGTTTTATTGTTTCCTTAGAGTAACAATGTGTATATAAATACTAGAAATACAGTCTACTCAATTAAGAAATATCAACATCCGACAACATGGCTTCTGGCACATGATTTCTGACAAATATGTGTCTTCAATACAAATTGTAACCATGGATTGATAACTGTATGTAATTAAATGGGCTATTCCAGTTGAAGACGTGATCTTAGTCTCCCAAACAGGGAGTATATATTTCAAATGGAATCATCCATTCAGAAACCCCATTTAAGATTCACACTCCTCGTGTGGAAGATTAATACCATGTCTTTCAAACGGGGTGTATGGATTTCAACTGGAATAGCCCTATAAATATACAGTCTGCACAAAAAGTGACAGCATAATACAAGATGACATCGTATTGAGACACTATAGATAAAACGATGTTTTGTACTTGTGGCCCTTGATCATGTTTAAAACAAAACTGCATAGAGGTTACATAGGAGGTTTTGCTTTAAACATGTTAAGGGGCCAGTGACACAACGACGTTTGGGGCACTATAAAGGGAATATCAGATTTTGTGTAAGAAATATTTTGTCTATATACCTACTCCCCATTCCAGAAAAATACAGAACTAATTTGTTGGGATTAAAAAAGTATTACCAAGTTCTGCCAAATGAAATAGCTCAATCGTAATCATTCATTAATTAGTCCTAACTGGAGATAAAAGAAAAAGTTCACTTTTTTTTTCCAATTTCTTGCATTTTTGGCATGTTTTCTGACAATAGAGTCACAAAAATCAAACAGGATAATATTTTTTAATCCCAAAAAATTAGTTCTGTAATTTTCTGGAATGGGGAGTACTGCTCTACCAAACGATCAACATTCATAAATAGATCAATTTAATATTCATTTTTATTCATAAAACAGTGAAAATATAGTTTGATCAGCTCGTAATATGCGGTAAGAGTAATATAGATGACCAGCAGTCTGGGCTATATTGTGCGTGTCAAATAACGTAGACAAAGTATAGGGCTTGAATTGATAAATCGTGATACTTCTGGCGAGATATGTCACAAGACAATTCTACTAAATAAAATAAATTGATTTTATAAAAAGCCCGCCGATTACGAGTTGATCAAACAATAGCTCTCTAAGGCACGACGTCTTATTTGGTCCTATAGAGCTATCAGTAACCCAATGGCTCCTTCGCACCCTAAGCATTTGTAATATGCTTTCGTTTTTTAATTATAATACTATACAAAATGTAATTATTATACTCGATACGGTGTATTACATCGCCAGGGTATGATAGAAAGAGTCACCGGTATCTAACCGGGCACCGTTAGCGCTATAGGGCCAAATTCGATGATGCCTAAGTGTAATTTGTATTCAAAGCGTCGTGTCGACTGCTCACACACGAATGTTGGCCATGGCTCAAAATTGAACCACTCACGTGTGCGATAATAAAAGCATTATTTTCGTCGTTGGTCAGTAAAAACCTCATGTGTTATTGGCCCCTGAACATGTGTAAAGTAAACCACTTGGCAGTTTTGCTTTAAACATCGTCAAAGGCCACAAGTGCATAGGAGGTTTTGTACTTGTGGCCCTTGAACATGTAATAAAACTGCCAAGAGGTTACTTTTACTTTACCTACATTTTGAACGTCAAATTTAGTCTTTCCTAGATTGATTTCCCATACTTTTGTCATCTGTCATTGTCACATCTATGCTTGCTCCAAAAATGACAAAATCTGAATCTTGATGAATTTTAGGTTACATGTGCGTGTTTATCATTATTATGTTATCAAGGAGAACAGAGTGCCTCCCCACTGCGTAATTAGTAATTACAGGCTTATTGTGTAAAACTTGCGTACTTCTTTCTCTTGGTGAAATAATTATGTCCTCAACCCTAAAAAAATCAGTACCAGTAATATCGTCGGTCGCAACACATAGTGGCGTAGAGTGATTTTTCGAATTTTCCGTTTCACATAGTGGCGTACAGGTTTAGAGCTAGCTATTATCTTATAATAGTTATTTATATTTAATATTAAAGATACAGTGTAATAGTTTGAACCTTAAACTTCAATTACAAATGGAATCGGGCCACTAAGAGATAATAATGGACGAGTATCGACGCAGTTACTAGTAGCATATCCTTCAAAAACGTTTTGCTCGGAGACGTATTTTGTCCTTCACGTATGCCACTATGTGTTGCGACCGACGATATGAATTATGTATTATGACCTTTGACCTAGCGGCGTTGCAACTCTTTTTGTTGTCTTGCAATTTGGGCGTCTTGTCTTTTCTTCCAATAATCTGATATCTCCCCAGAAAGTACGTACAAAAATGGATTTATTGACGAATTGATGGGTAGTATGAACCCTATTATAAAAACATACCATTTGGGAGGTATTTCAACAGCTCCACACTGTACAAGGATGCATGTAATACACAGAGGCACCCAACAAAAGAAATCTGTGAGCACCAGTGCAGACATCTTTCTAGCCATTCGTATTTCTTCGTCACGGCTTTGGGATCGTGCTGCCTGCTTTGTTGTATTTCTTGCAATTTTGAATATTTCTATATAACAAGCAGCAACTACAATAAAACATGTAAGATTAACCCCAATAAATATCACAATGGAAAAAATAGGGGAAACTAGCCTTCCAGTAATTGCAGCAACATTTGAGGTAATATTTGATTGGTATTGTTGTTCATCTATGTTAATATCAGCAATCTGGTTAAATGAGTACGAATCATCACCTGTATTATATTCTAATAATGTATCAAAAACAGTACTATTAATTGTTGTGTGGTGTTTATTCCAATTGGTAGTATGTCGACGGACTATTGGGATGCCAATGCACACTTCAGAGATGTTGAATACATCACCGCCTTCACTTGCTAAAGCTATGGAAATTACACCCATCAATATGGCGACTAACCAAACAAGCAGGATGCAAATTCTAGTCATTTTTGTTGTTAGTCGACGGCTACCAAATGTGTATTTTATTGCTAGTAAGCGATCAATGCTTATTAAGGTAATAAAAAACACTGATCCCTCACTAGATAATATTGACAAAAAACCAGCCAGTTTACAGGTTACCCCTTGTCGCCATGAAAGGGCAAAAGATGGAAAGAACTCATTATAGTATAAATCAGCAGTAACTAAAATAAGCATGTTGATACCCATCAGGAGGTCTGACAGTGATAGATGAGATATGAGTAAAGTTTGTACTTTGTTTGCCTTGTTTTTTCGCAAACGTAAGCAATAAGCAATTCCATTGGATCCAAATGCAAATAATCCGATAACCCACATTGAAATTCTAATAGGAAAATCCGGTAACATTCTGCCACACGTGAGATATTCTGGGCGGGGTTCTTCTGATATGCATTCAACATAGTCAATAAAGCAGCAGGATGAATATCTGTCGACCAACACTACAGTTGAATCGTTTAATGTTTTAAAACTTCTATGAGTTATTTTGGACATGTCATTTCCTCTGAGGTCAATAGTTTCAATTTGATTGTGGAAAGCTTTAAAACCAATTTCTTGAATACTATTGTCAGATATATTCAGAAGTTCAAGACTGTGTAAGTGGTGAAATACAAGATTTGGTAGATTTAAAACGTAATTATTGGAAAGATGTAGATAAGTTAAATTGTCCAATCCCTGGAAGGTTGCTAATGTTAAATTTTGAAGTCTGTTTCCACTAAGGTCTAAAACTTGCAATTCCCTTAGCTTTCTAAATGAAGGCAAAGTTGAAAGCAAATTATTACTTGTGTTCAAATATATCAATTCTGTAAGGGTATTAAATGCGTTAGAAGAAATCATCTCTAATCTATTTTCACTTAGGTCTAAACTTAACAAATTGTCATTCCACCGAAAAAAATCTGGTGAAAAATGGTCAATTGTATTGTAACTCACATCAATCACTTGTAAAGCAGTGAGGGATTTGAAAGTCAAGGATGAGTTTATCTTCAATTTATTACTTTTAAGACTGAGTGTTATCAATTTGTGCAATGTCTTAAAACTGACAGCTGATAATGAGACCAAGTCATTATAACTCAGGTCTAGGACCCATAGTTCCTGCATTGAAGTGAATATATCATCTGGGAGTTTAACCAAGTTATTATGACTTAGATCAAAGGATCCCTTGTATTGGATTAGTGAGGTGAATATATCATCTGACAACGAAGTCAAGCTATTATGACTCAGGTTTAAGGTCCCGTAAATAAGCTGTAGTGAGGGGAATATTACACTAGGTATTGTGGTCAACTTATTATGACTTAAGTCAAGGGTCCCACGTAGATACTCCAGTGAGGTGAACATGCCATAAGGTATTGTAGTCAAGTTATTATGACTAAAGTCAAGGTTCCCCCCTGTCACCCTCTCTAGTGAGGTGAATATTTCGTTAGGTATTGTGGCCAAGTTATTATGACTGCAGTCAATGGTCCCCACATACATCTTCTTTAGTGAGGGGAATATAGGTATTGCTGTCAAGTTATTATGACTCAAGTCAAGCGTCCCTATTAATAACCACGATAACCCTAATGAGGTGAATATTCCGTTATGTATCGTGGTCAAACTATTATGACTCAAGTCAAGGGTCCCCCCTGGTATCCCCTCCAGTGAGGTGAATGTTCCATTGGGTATTGTGGTTAAGCTATTATGACTAAAGTCAAGGGGTCCATCTATATTCCTTAATGATGTGAATATTCCATCTGGTAATGAAGTCAGTTCATTATGACTCAAGTCAATTGCCCCAATTGCGACTTGTGAGGTGAATACGCCATCTGGCAATGAGGTCAATTCATTATGACTTGCGTTAAGGTAAAATATGTCATCTAGTGATTCGAACCAATTCACTGGTATTGTGTAGATGTTATTATGACTCAGGTCAAGATGACGCAACCTAACCAATGAATGAAACATGTCAGATGGCAAGTAAGTCAAATTGTTAAAACCCAAGTCAAGTATGTCTAGTTGTTGTAAATTCTGAAACACATTTGAAGGAAGTACCTGAATCTTGTTGTGGTCAAGGATTAAATATTTCAGTGTGTCAAAACCATCAAACACATTTTGTTGAATGTTACTTAAACCAGTGTTAGCAAATGATAGACCCGAAATAGTTGGCTTATACACAATCAAATCTGCACTGTTCTCATGTGTGATCTCGTTAATGCATGAATACAGCCATTCTCTTCTACTCAATGTACATACGCATGCAGACAGGAGGCAATTATTACATTCACACCCAGTTAGGTGCTTAATTATTTTAGAGAAGATAAATATATCTCTTAGTTTATCATCATGCCTCCTGCGCCAAAAGTAATCTACGATTGTATACATCTTGTTCTGTTCAATTTGCCCGACAAGGTCTCTGTATAAAGCCAGTTCACATATTGCATCCTTTTCAGAAAAATTGTCAAAACAAGTTGACATTTCTACATCTTCTGTACTTATCTCAAGCAATATCTCGGTGTTTTGAAAATGAAATCTGAACTGGCTTCCACTGAAAACTGTCATGCAAGGGACATGTTCACCGGACACTAGCGCATATCGACCTGGGCATTGTTGGGTTTGATTTCCTAAAATTTCTATATAGAAATAAGAGTGCACAGTTTGCAGTCCTGAATGCAGTATTCTGACAGAAAGAGCTGTACTATTTTTGGAAGTAACCAAAAAATTGCATTCATTTAGGCCAGTAAAGGTACCAAGCTGGATATGATCGGTAGAAACAACTAGAGTTTGATCAATGTCACATGCATCAATTACACTCTGAGCAGTGGACGAAAACTGTGTTGTTTCTTGTGCAGTAATAGCCCTACTAGAAACATCCGAATGTGTAGTAGTTTCCAACATGTCTGCCTTCATTGTGGTAGTATGAGGTATGCTTTGATAGGAAGGCAGGTTTGTTGGTTTGGTTTTATCATTTTGTTGTGAGGAAGATGCAGCATAAATATCTGATTCTGTCGCTTTGTCATCACTTTCATTTGACAGAACAGTATCTGTAGGTGTAATTGATGTAGTGACAAGAACCGTCTTCAGGGTATACTCGGTCTGTGTGATGATACGGGGCTCAGAAGATTTAGGACTCTCATCGTCCAGGGTATATCCGGTCTGTGTGATGGTACGGGGCTCAGAAGATTTAGGACTCTCATCGTCCAGGGTATATCCGGTCTGTGTGATGGTACGGGGCTCAGGGGAATTGGGACTCTCATCATCAAGTGGATCTTCACAATTGATGGTTGTGAACCATATGATAATAACAAGGAGAAGAAATACTTGTTTGGGAAACATTGTTTTACTAGATTCAGCGAACAGTTTGGGAAAGTGATAATTTTGAGGATGAAAATATTCGGTGAGAATTTGTGACAAATGCAATAAAGGAATTTTACTGCTTGTTATTACACTCTTATTCTATCGGGTATATGGATTCAAACTTACCCTTCACAGTCAACTTGATTTTTGCCAATTGATTATTTGTGGCTTATGGAATTGAAATTATATCTACTTACAGTATTAGAGATTTGGATTTAAAATATATATGCTACAATAAATACAAAGCGAGTTATCAGAAGCTGTAAATGCTGTAGGCTCAGGCGCTTGGGTCGTCCGTCTCGGTACAATAAATACAAGTGCGTTATCAGAAGCTGTAAATGCTGTAGACTCAAGTGATTGTGTCGTCCGTCTCGGTACAATAAATACAAGTGAGTTATCAGAAGCTGTAATTGCTGTAGACTCAGGTGATTGGGTCGTCCGTCTCGCTACAATAAATACAAGTGAGTTATCAGAAGCTGTAAATGCTGTAGACTCAAGTGATTGTGTCGTCCGTCTCGGTACAATAAATACAAGTGAGTTATCAGAAGCTGTAAATGCTGTAGACTCAGGTGCTTGGGTCGCCCGTCTCGCTACAATAAATCCAAGTGAGTTATCAGAAGCTGTAAATGCTGTAGACTCAAGTGATTGTGTCGTCCGTCTCGGTACAATAAATACAAATGAGTTATCAGAAGCTGTAAATGCTGTAGACTCAGGTGCTTGGGTCGTCCGTCTCGCTACAATAAATACAAGTGAGTTATCAGAAGCTGTAAATGCTGTAGACTCAGGTGATTGGGTCGTCTGTCTCGGTACAATTAATACAAGTGAGTTATCAGAAGCTGTAAATGCTGTAGACTCAGGTGCTTGTGTCGTCCGTCTCGCTACAATAAATACAAGTGAGTTATCAGAAGCTGTAAATGCTGTAGACTCAGGTGCTTTGGTCCTCTGTCTCGTTACAATAAAGACAAGTGAGTTACCAGAAGCTGAAAAATGCTGTAGACTCAGGTGCATGGGTCGTCCGTCTCGCTACAATTAATACAAGTGAGTTATCAGAAGCTGTAAATGCTGTAGACTCAGGTGCATGGGTCGTCCGTCTCGCTACAATAAATACAAGTGAGTTATCAGAAGCTGTAAATGCTGTAGGCTCAGGTGCTTGGGTCGTCTGTCTCGTTACAATAAATACAAGTGAACTATCAGAAGCTGCAAATGCTGTAGACTCAGGTGCTTGGGTCTTCCGTCTCGCTACAATAAATACAAGTGAGTTATCAGAAGCTGTAAATGCTGTAGACTCAGGTGCTTGTGTCGTCCGTCTCGCTACAATAAAGACAAGTGAGTTATCAGAAGCTGTAAATGATGTAGACTCAGGTGCTTGGGTCGTCTGTCTCGTTACAATAAATACAAGTGAGTTATCAGAAGCTGTAAATGATGTAGACTCAGGTGCTTGGGTCGTCTGTCTCGTTACAATAAATACAAGTGAGTTACCAGAAGCTGTAAATGCTGTAGACTCAGGTGCATGGGTCGTCCGTCTCGCTACAATAAATACAAGTGAGTTATCAGAAGCTGTAAATGCTGTAGACTCAAGTGATTGTGTCGTCCGTCTCGGTACAATTAATACAATTGAGTTATCAGAAGCTGTAATTGCTGTAGACTCAGGTGATTTGGTCGTCTGTCTCGTTACAATAAATACAAGTGAGTTATCAGAAGCTGTAAATGCTGTAGACTCAGGTGCTTGGGTCTTCCGTCTCGCTACAATAAAGACAAGTGAGTTACCAGAAGCTGTAAATGCTGTAGACTCAGGTGCATGAGTCGTCCGTCTCGCTACAATTAATACAAGTGAGTTATCAGAAGCTGTAAATGCTGTAGACTCAGGTGATTGGGTCGTCTGTTTCGTTACAATAAATACAAGTGAGTTATCAGAAGCTGTAAATGCTGTAGACTCAGGTGCTTGGGTCGTCCGTCTCGCTACAATAAAGACAAGTGAGTTACCAGAAGCTGTAAATGATGTAGACTCAGGTGCATGGGTCGTCCGTCTCGCTACAATTAATACAAGTGAGTTATCAGAAGCTATAAATGCTGTAGACTCAGGTACTTGTGTCGTCCGTCTCGCTACAATAAATACAAGTGAGTTATCAGAAGCTGTAAATGCTGTAGACTCAGGTGCTTGGGTCTTCCGTCTCGCTACAATAAAGACAAGTGAGTTACCAGAAGCTGTAAATGCTGTAGACTCAGGTGCATGGGTCGTCCGTCTCGCTACAATTAATACAAGTGAGTTATCAGAAGCTGTAAATGCTGTAGACTCAGGTGATTGGGTCGTCTGTTTCGTTACAATAAATACAAGTGAGTTATTAAAAGCTGTAAATGCTGTAGGCTTGGTGATCCGCAATCTTGAAAGAGCCAACAACTGCAACAGAAAAGAGCAGGGAACCGAAAATGTTATTGTTGATTTCAATTATAAAATTCTTGTTAACGCAAGTCAGGGTCGCCTTATTTTAATAATTAGTGAACTTATTAATTGAGTAATTTATTTATTGCATGTCAGTGTCACCTTTTATTCAGTCGAATTAGTTCATTGGTATAAAAACAAGTCAGCATCACCTTAGAATTGCATTAAATATTT
Organism: Amphiura filiformis; assembly: GCF_039555335.1. Classification (NCBI taxonomy): domain Eukaryota; kingdom Metazoa; phylum Echinodermata; class Ophiuroidea; order Amphilepidida; family Amphiuridae; genus Amphiura; species Amphiura filiformis. Next base: position 46,731,402 of record NC_092645.1, read on the forward strand.
AACCAATTAATCTAGTTATATACAACGAAGTGAGTGTCGTCTTTGGCTTCTATCAATTAAATATTAAATAATTTGCTACAGCTTAGCATCACCTTAGCATTCTATTAAAGGGGGATTTCGTGATCCTATCATCCTCTTTTTATGACATTTTTCAGTAGATATCCACGAAAAAAGCTTATTCCCTAAATTTCAGTTGATTCCGATTTTGCGTTTGCGAGTTTATGCATGATTATGTGTATTATATACTATTATTACACTGCTCCATAGGCCACTGTTGTAATTTCGTTCTGGTATACCAGAACGGACATTCAAATTTGACGATATTTTGCTAAACGAATTAATCTGCAAGAAATATTTGGTACATAAACATTATGTAGCCAAAGGTATCCAGTGGTATAAAAATCTCAACTTTTTTTGAGAAAAGTGGCGGGATGACGCTGTGGATCACGAAATGCCCTTTTAGTAAGTCAACTCAATAATTTTAACATCTACACTTTATATTCTAATTTATTGCCAATAAGTAATCCAATAATTTAACATAAGTCAGCATCACTTTATAAGAATTATTCTACTTGTGTATCATGCGCGTATAATGTGTGTGTGTGTGGGGGGGATTTGGGCGGCAAAAAAGCAGGAGGAGGGCAAAAAGAGGGGATGGGAAAAGAAGAAGGGGCAGCAAAAAGAAGTATAAAAAAAAAGGGCGTACAATTTTCACAGTTTGATTTTACCTAAACTGTTTTTTTTATTTGGTTGGTAACTGATGATCATGTCCCACCTATCACTATAAAGAGCATAAAAACCTCTCACAACCCACACCCCACCTCACCCCACATTGGTACATACACACACAACACACACACCCCACCCCATATTACTACTATCCCTAGGCCTACTACATAATCTGTTACGTAACGGCAAAGAATAGGCCTACGAACAGGTCTTTTCAAAAGATAATAAAAAAAAAAAACATACATAGAGTAATAATATTTAAGATGAACAAAAACATCAAAAACCGTAAGAATATCGTAATTTATATACAATTCAAAAGCACATACGACCTTCTATTTCGATGACGAAATACAAATAAATTAAAAATATTAGCTAAACTGAAATAACTGAACACACAAATCACTGTTCACACAAAACAAGCTGAAAAGTCTCAAGGTTTGAGATATATTTTCTCAAATAAACGTTATCGCAAATATCACTGAACCAATACTAGGCTTGCTTGTACTCATTTTACTGCATTTTTCATGCCGGTTCTAAATATAGTATTGAAATATTGAACAATTCTGAAATTTTTGAATTCTTAAAGAAAATTTGAAAATTGTCGTCTGCAGTCGACACCCGCGTGGAGGCGGTTTACTAGCATTGAGACAATTGAGCACACAAACCACACACAACCACTTATTTTTGTATAAGGCACGAATAATAGATATTTACCACAAACTCTACTTTTGTATTTGAAAGTGAGAATTACGAAATAGATAAATTCTAGGCCCCCTGCTCCCCACACTATACTTACGCTATACCCACAACTTTTCACATGTAACGACCATTTTACTCTTTGTGGTGGCAATCATGCCTTTATGTTCTCAGTTATAAATATTTAAAAAAAATTAAGGCTCAAGTAATGAAATTGTAGAGCTTTAAATGGAATACGATAAAAACAAGAAACATGTTAATAGAAAAAAACTGCTTTGCTGTCCATTATTATATTTGTCAATATCAAATTAGACAATTGAATATATGAATATAAAACCCACCCAAGTCCATACGTTGGCCAAATTGAGTTAAGCATGGGAAAGTGTTGCTATACATAGGCCTGTCATATGTCAAATTCATCCTCTGTGTCTATTGAACATGTGAAAAATAGCATGTATGAAAGAATTAACCCAAGTCCATGATTTGAGTCTTGTAACACATTGATTGAAATCCAGTATGTATAAAAGTCCACTTGTAACATCTTCATTGCTGGAGAGTGACTTTTGAAAAAAAAAAAAAAAAAAAAAATGGGTTTAATCAAGGAAAGTGTGTGGTTTATATTACATGGCAGAATGCTTATCAACATTATACATAACTGTGTGCTTTATTTTGTATTATCTTACTAGTGGTAATATCATTCCAACATTATTGTCTTTGTATACGATTCAAAAAACCACCCAAGTCCAGAATTTAAAATGAACCCCACGAAGTCCCTGAAATGCTAATCGTCATACCTAATACAGTTTAACCCACCCATTTGCACGTACAACTTACCATATTGACCAGGTAAATCTAACTAAAGGAATTAAAATGATACACAGGTTTTTTTTTTCTCAAAATCACTTCCCATGGACTTGGGTGGGTTTTGGATTCATGTATTCAATTGTGCTTCACTAAAAGTCATCAAAAGTCATATAAAATAGAGCACATATATTTATCTTGATTCGTCTTTCAGTTCTGATCATGTAAATAGCAAAAAATATAAAATTAACGATAAGATCAATGCTAAAATCTTAGAAATGTTAAATAATTGACTTACCAAGTTCCCAGATCGAGTTAGAGGCGCCAATTGACTGAACACCGTTCAAATCCTCCAAAATGATGATCACGTATCCAAAACAAAATGCTTAAAATGTTAGCTTATTTTGTGCATAAATTCTTCTTTTGATAGCGCTTTGATGTCGAATGATCCCCCCAAATCAATTGGAACAGCAAGTAGAGAACACAGGTCTTATTCGTGAAGTGACGAAGTGCGACTGATTTCTCGCTCACCAAAGTCGGCATTTATAGGCAACTACTCCCCATTCCAGAAAAATACAGCACTATTTTTTTAAAAAAGAAATAGGCATATTATCCTGTTTTGCCTAATGAAATATAGGTAAATCCTAATCCTTTAATTAGTTCTAACTGGCAATAATAGTTCAATTTTAATATTTTTGCAATTTGAGGTAGAATGGTTCAAAAACATGCAATTTTGCATGTTTTCTTACAATTGTAGAGACAAAATTGTAAGACTTGGCACAAGTCTAAGCATTCACAATCGTGAATATAGACTATGAGTTAGCTCATAATTTTAATATCATATGTTATTTTTGCCAATTGGTTATGAAAAAGATGGGAAAATGTGTTTTTCAAAAATTAGAATGCATAATTGATTAGTTTTTGTTTAAGTCTTTCGGCCTGATTGAATATCAATTATGAAAAGGTCGAAAAACACCCTAAAAGTGCATATTTTAGACCATTATTTCCAAAAATTGACCAAATATTAAGATTTTACTTTCATGGCCAGTTAGGACTACCTGAAGGATTAGGATTAAGCTATGTTTCATTTGGCAAAACCGGATAATACTTTTTTGAAAAAAAAAAAAAAGTGGTGTATTTTTCTGGAATGGGGAGTAGACAGTGTTTAATTATCAAAAATGAATAATGCTTGAAAGATCTTATGTTAAAAGTTGTCCTTCCCTCTGTTCAAGTCAATATTCGCCCATGCGGATTTTTTTGCATGAATCGACTTGATTTGACCTCCGATTATTTTAATATTTTTATTGAATAAAAAGCAATTATTAGAGGTTTTGGGCCGCTTTGGTTCAAACTTAATATATATTTTGTTACGTTATACGTCAGTCATACAAAAAAACTGTCCCCTTTGTTTGTGTTTTCAGCACTCCTGATGACGAACCTGGTATTATTACAGATGTGTCATCGTTTTTTTTAGTTTTCTTGTATCCAACTAGCCGCAGTTTGTGGCCGTCGCGGACTTAGCTATCGCGTAGGCTTGCCAAAAAATGCTTGCCCCTCCCCCCTTTCGGCTCCCCAATTTTACCCTCCCCCAGGGCTCATAATTACTGCACAGCCCCTAATGTAACCGTGTGCTCATATACTCCATCAGCTCCGTAAATGGGGAACACGATCGGACACAAGACATCCGACAAGTATCCGAAGGACATTAGTAAAACTAATTATAATGGGTAAACGTGGCAAATATATGCATTAGGGTTGCTTGCAAGAAGCACAATTATCGGACTATTTGTTGACAGAATGTCAGCATAATATTTTGAAATAAAAAACACATTAATATTTTCTTCACAATTGACCTTCATAATTAAGAATACGATAACGGAAGGGTCCGAAGGATATGATAATTAAGTCAGTAGTGCTATACATGTATGAATTAATCAAAGTAAACAGTTACGAATATAAAAATAAATAAATAAATGTTGTTTGATTTAACGTGCGCTTCAGCTAGGCATGGCCTAATTATCAGCACACTTCAACAATTATTCCGCTGCCATTAGGATAATATATCAGAATCATTTCCGCTTCACCAAGTCCGCAACTGATGCGCAGGTACTCTCAGCGACTTAGATTGTGATTACCCCCAGCAGCTCCCGATTTTACACCTGGGTGGAGTGAAGCAATTGGGAATTAAGCTATCTTGCTCAAGGACGCAACACACTGGCCGTGATGGGGCTCGAACCCGCAACCTTCCGATCATGAAGCTCGCGCCCTAACCATTGGGCCACCGTGCTTCCCATATATATGTCACGATAAAAGTGACGTGATATATCGAAAGGAGACACTTTGGGGCTGGAGTGTAAATGGAGAAATAACAAAATATCTGCAAGGGGTGATTTTTTTCACAATTTGGGCTTGTTGCAAATTTGAGATGTTAATAATGTTTAAAATATTGTCTGATAGTTTCAGTTCAGACCGGAATATAACTGGCATCTTGTATTTTTCTAGGTCATTCCTCCTGAACATTTTCAATAATATTCTTAAAGGCCAATATCTCAATTTCCAATAATATAATTTACGAACTCAATATCTTCGCTTAGGATTGTCCCATTTCATTGGGAAAAACGGCGTTGTGGCGCAAAATATCTCTATTATTAAGATATGTAAAACACTCGAAATTGATAACCTGCCCAAAAGTGTCTCTTTTTGATACATCACATCACATATGTGGTCATTGGGAAATAGCGGTCTCTGAAGAATTACCTATCCATCCAAAGAGTAGAGTATTGTTTGAAAACAATGCAAACCAATCAACTGCAATACAGTATATGGACTTATGTATTTTGCTCATGTTTTTTTTTGTAAACGCAATGTTGCTTTGGCGAATTGCGTCCTAAGTAGACTTCTCCGTAGTCCACTTACCTATTTTGCATACTCTGGCTTTACATTTAAGCATAAAACTCTGATTTATATTGATTTTTGTGCAACTGATAGATTTTCACATCTGCATCTGATCTTTTCAGTCACCGCACTTCCTCTGTTTGTTAGCTTTTCGGGGTTCGCTATCACTGAATAAACTGGTAGATTCCAAAATCAGAATTGTTCAGTATTAAAGTGAGCCATTATAATTATGCAAGATAGTGTTGCATTCAATTACTTTTATTGCCACTAATCATCTGATATTTTTAACTCTTTATGACCATTTTACTATTGAATACTTTAATTTTAATAAACATCAGTATAATTTTGAGTTCAACGAAATGGGTTCATCTTGATTAATAATAACATATTTTTAATAAAATTGTATATGTATGAAAACAAAACAAACAAATCAAGCATACAGAAATCACAACATACAATCAGTACCCAATACTAATATCATAATTTTTTTTACTTACATCATAAGCTATGCTAGGTTTATTACTAATTATTTTCAATATTATTCGCCGACAATTATTTTATTTACATTAGAGGTTGATGCCCTGTAATTGAAGACCTGAGTGCAAGAAGACCGTAAGTCCACTTGGCCCCGCATCATGTATACATAGTTGCGTATAGTTTCGTATAGTTTGGTAATGTTTTATACATGTTCAGGGGCCAAAACAAATCTTTCACAACCTGTCATGATGTTGTCACCCTGGAACATGTATTAAACATTATAAAACCCAAAGAAACCATAAGTAACTTTAGTGTATACATGTGGAGGGGCAAAGTGGACTTACGGTCTTCTTGCCCTCAGGTCTTCAATTTATGACTTTAAATCCATTTTAGGGTATGCACTCACACACTTTAATAAATAACTAGTTCAATTCACCCGTAGCTGTGGGAGCAACTGAAGCAGCATGATAGTGATCTACCAAAAAACCGTTGACAACGTAAAGAAAACAGCAAGTGTAAAAAGGCCCACCTCGGCTCACTTTTTGAAACTTGGTCCAACTTTTAAAAGGTACTGATTTAATTAAACTTGATCACAATTATTATCAACTTAAGATATTTACAGAATTGTTATATATCTTTAATGTGCCGATGCGATATCAATTTGTAAGCATTCTGGAACGACCAGAAAGGTTACTGTATTATCCTTGCATGGAAAGCCAATATATTATTTGATTTGTTTTATCATATTAATTTCATGATTAATGATTGAATTAAACGGAAACAAGTAGGCATGTAATGGCAGTGATGCTATTGTTAAAACGGTGTATTTTATTTTTCGCTTTGATTTTGATGTTCAAAATGGGACCAAGTTTCAAAAAGTGAGCCGAGGTGGGGGCTTTTTAAACTTGCTGTTTTCTTTACGTTATCATCGTTGTTAGATCACTATCATGCTGTTACAGTTACTCTCACAGCTTGTACCCGTGCTTGTACCCTGAGTGTGAGCCGGGAGTGTGAGCAATCAGCACACACACTAAATAAACATCTACCAAAAACTTATTACCCCTATTAATGAATGGCCATTATTCCAAAAGGTTGATTGTATACCAAATGTGGGATATGCAGTCGAAGCAGAATTTATTCCTGCGTATTATGACACCTCATCTGTTGTAATGGTCATAATATTGATGTCGCAGCGTTTAAATAGAGAGACAGAGCGAAAACCTGCTAGAAAGCTCTCCCCTCTATACTGTTACAACATATATTTTATATGTTTATCTCAAGCATTGTCAAGGGTGTACATGTACATTTGGCATGTATCGCTTTGGTTGCAGACATAGATATGACCTGCTGGTTAGACTATGCCATAGTCGATTTTTGATAAATAAAAAATATGTTATTTAATCATTATGAACGCATTCAGTTGAACTCAATATTATACTGATATTAGAGTCACGCGGTAGCTTGACCAGCAAGTTTTAAAAAAAACGACTGATAAAGAAGAATAAACAGATGCACCGCGAGACTATATTTACACGGAACAAAACGCTATTGTTCTATGATATTTTTCGCTGGGTACAAAATATATCTAAAACCATGCTAAATCGTATTTACTGTCCAAAGTGTCATATTTTAATAACTCTTTATTTCAAAAAGTTACACGAATCTTACAGTCAATCCGATTGTTTGATAATAAACAAACATTCTTGCTTTATTTCACGCGGTATTTCATAGCCAAAATTAGTGGCAAATCATAGCTAATCATACTGATATCCACAATCTTTCGACACTGCTACAGCCATACATGGCTGTCACTGTCGCACTAATTTTTCAGATTCACTTTCAAATATACCCAGGCATTTTCCTGGATACCCTACATACAAATTCTGGACCCCATTCGCCAAAAAATCAAGTTTTTCACAATTCTTTTATTCTTTCCGGACCACAGCATATATTCATATTAATAAATACTCCACTTTCACACATCGTAATAACGGGATGTCCCCGTGGCGAAGTGGTTAAGGCCATGGACTTCTAATCCATTTATGAATTTTTGCTCAAGTTCGAAACTTCCCACCACTTTTTTTAATGTTTTATTAATCAATTTATTGTCGTAAATCAAGAATAACACCATTTCGAACATCCATTGCTATTGTGATATTATTATTTTTTTCATCAAACAAACATGTTTGATTTTTTATTCACATTTAGGCCTAGGCCTTGGGCCTACTTTCACCATCCAGATGCTATCACCATGCCTGACTATCATGGCATCTTCGTCATTTAAAACACCGAAATTTATTTATTATTTATTATTTATTTATCAGTGGCTCTGTTCACAGCTCAGACTGAAATTATATTTGATATAAATATTATAAATGAAAATCACAAACCGCGAAAGATCGCCAACAACTGCCGCTGAATATTGATATCCAACTAGATTTCCACAGGGCTAAAGGGCAGGACTTAATTAGGGAATTAAAATCACAAACCGCGAAAGATCGCCGACAACCGCCGCTTAATAGGGGTATCCAACTAGATTGCCCCGCAGGGCTACAAAGAACTACAAACCGCGAAATTTGGATATCCAACCAGATTGCCCGCAAGCATATCGATTATATGGATATCCAACAAATTAAGACCACAAACCGCGAAAGATCGCCAACAACTGCCGCTCAATATTGATATCCAAGTAGATTACCGCAGGGCTATAAAGAACCACAAACCGCGAAATTTGGATATGGAACTATTGCCCCACAGTGCTTCAAAGAACCACAAACCACGAAATATGGATATCCAACAAGCTTAAACTACAAATTAGCTCCCGATAGAGAGCAGGACTTGATGAGGGAAATTAAAACCACAAAACACGAAAGATTACAAAGAACCACAAACCGAGAAAGACTAGATTGCCCGCAGGCCTATCGATTATAAAGAATCACAAACCACGAAATACGGATATCCAACAAGCTTAGACTATAAACTAGCTCCCGATAGAGGGCAGGGCTTGATGAGGGAAATTAAAACCACAAACCACGATGATTGCCCCGCTGGGCTACAAAGAGCCACAAACCCCGAAATTGGGATATCCAATTAGATTGCCCGCAGGCCTATCGATTATTCGATTATAAAGAACCACAAACCGCGAAAGATCAACAACAACTGCCGCTTAATATTGATACTAACTAGATTACCCGCAGGGCTATAAAGAACCACAAACCGCGAAATTTGATATGCAACTAGATTGCCCCACAGGGCTACAGGGCTACAAAGATCCACAAACCACGAAATATGGATATTCAACAAGCTTAAACTATAAATTAGCTCCCGATAGAGTGCAGGGCTTGATGAAAACCACAAACCACGAAAGATCGCCGACAACCGCCGCTTAATAGGAATATTCAACTAGGTTGCCCCGAAGGGCTACAATGATCCACAAACCGCGAAATTCGGATAGCCAAGTAGATTGCCCCGCACCACCAACATTAAAGCACGATTATCTGGGGCATTTAGACGCTTCCGTAGTATAGGCTTAAATATATGCGCATTTACCAGTTCCGACATGATGTAGGCCTAAATCGGATTTACTCTATGTGTGTCTCTCTGGCATTGTCAACATTGGGTGTGTGTTGTTCATATTTACATTTTATTTACATATTTACGTAGCCTTGAATAATTAAAGTATATTAAAATGTTTATTGATCATTGTGTACGCCTCTGAACATTACAGTCACGCGTGACGAGCAAGTTTTAAAAATAAACGACTGATAAAGTTTTGTTTAATTATTTATTGTCATGAATCAAGAATGGCAACTTCAAACATCCATTTTTCGTTTTATTCGTTTTATGGTGCACTTCATAACCTGACTTTCCAAGCTTGGAGCTGCTTGGCTACATTCATAAAAAGAAAAGAAATCTACCAAAAAACGTTGACAACGTAAAGAAATCAGCAAGTTTAAAAAACCCACCTCGGCTCACTTTTTGAAACTTGGTCCCATTTGAACACCAACAGCAAATCAGTGTTTTTATTTTATTTCAACAGAATACAGCGTTTCCAACAAGATTACAAACAAGCCTACTTGTTATTCGTTTATTTCAATCATTAATCATGATATTATAAAACAAAACACAAAAAGATATTGGTTTATCATGCAAGAACAAGATAATAACCGTTCAGGTCGTTCCAGAAAGCTTACAAATTAATATCGCATCTGCACATTAAAGATACATAACACTTCTGGAAATGTTTTAAATTGATGTAAATATGATAAAGTTTAAATCAGTACCTTTTACGAATGGGACCAAGTTTCAAAAAGTGAGCCGAGGTGGGTTTTTTTAAACTTGCTGATTTCTTTACGTTGTCAACGTTTTTTTGGTAGATTATTTTATTACATCAAACTACTAGTAAATGGTTATGAAAAAAATTGTATATAATTAGGCCTATATTAGTGACAGTAACAGTCAAGTATAAGTAGGCTTATTGAATGCTACATATTATAATGGCACTTCAATACTGAACAGATCTAATTTTAGAATCTATCAGTTTAATAATCGCGAAAGCCCGAGTTAAAAATTGACTATGAACATTGCATTTTTAACAGGACTTTGACCGGGGACTTCGTCCCTAACACACAGTGTCAATCATACTTGTTTATCAATCCAATTAACCGCAATCACAAAGCCTGTACGTACAAGACGCGCTTATGCTCCTAGTACACAAAGCGCTGCATAGTTTTGTGCGATGTAACGAGATATAGCTAGGCGACCAAGCCAGATCCATTTAAAGATGCATTACATCATGGCCAATTTTAGTAGGCCAGAAATCTGACAATCTCATCCATAGACAACCGTGTTAAAACCGCAAAATAAAGTAAGTAATCAACTTGGGAAGCTAACAAACTGAGGGAGTACGGTGACTAAAAAGATCAGATGTAAAAATCTATCAATTGTGTACAAATTAATTGAATCAGTGTTTAAGAGTATGTACAATGGGCAAGTGGACTACGGAGAAGTCAACCTGCTGGTAAACACTCATTCTATATATTTTACATGCATTTCACACTGCTGTGAACCCATATAATTTCATGAGTAAAAAAAAGATACTAAACTCAAATACTGAACTTCATAAAATGAAGATTTCACGGAAACTTTTGAACTCGCACTAAAATACAGTTTGGTGACAAGAATTAGTGATTTGCATTTTATGTTAAAGTAAAAAAAATGATTTGTTTTAATAAGCATTGTTTAACTGTTTAGAAGAGACAAAGGTACCTTTTTTATTGAGACTTCCAAGACTCTAGTTGAAATGTTTATTAACATATACAAGCAACATACAACATTATTAACACTTACAGTTTGTATAAAAGTTTTGTTAATCAAAAAGGTTTAATAAGCAAGCTGAAATATGTTTGATTTGTAAAAATTTGTTTTGCTGCGGGATTTTTGGATGTTCATAATAATAATAATAATAATAATAATAATAATAATAATAATAATAATAATAATAATAATAATAATAATAATAATAATAATACCATCACTTATATAGCGCTATTACAAATTCAAAGAACATTAACGTAGCACTTTACACACACACACAAAGAGGAAAACAACAACAAATTATTTTTCAAAGATTACACGTAAATTGAAATTTACATTTTTGGAGATGTTAAAATTACTGATTTATAGAAATGCAGCTAAAAGAAGAAAAAAGCATTTAAAATTTAAATGGTTTGAACAAATAAACATTCTTTGCAATAATGTTTCTTTCTAAGTTGGAGAGGGAATGTAGTGTTTTAGGATCTGAAGGATGTCAGCCCATTGGTTAATATGCGTCACATCATGCTTTGCGTTTGTATACATAATGGCAATTAAACATGTGAAAATGAACGTATTAATACGGGCGTATAAAAGTCTGATTTCAAGGGTTATTTGTTTAACTATCCTACAGAAGCTAAGATCACACCCTCTGGATTCAGTATTTGACGGACATTCCCCACAATAGTTATCATATCATCAGTATTTGCAGCCAAATCTAATACTCTGTAATCGTTTGAATTCACTCCTGATACTAGGCCCACAAATCCTCTTTCTATAGATCTACGTTTCCGAAGTCCACTTGTTCCTCTGCCACCAATGTGAACTATTGCTTGATCATCAAAATAACGAGCTTGTTTACCTAAAGAGAAAATGAAAACAATTTGACTGTTTAGAGTAAATAATGTGCTTAGAGTGCTCACCAGTAAATACAAGTCTCCTGCACCCTGGGAGGAAAAAATCAGTGTTTCAAACGAGGAAACGTGCAATTCGACTAAATTAAATACATTGGAAAAAGCTTCAAACCCAACAATTAGGCTAAAATTTCTAAATGTGTCAGCTGGTGTGTTACATTTCAGAAACATTAAGCTATTCGTAAGTTGGCGTAAGCTGCATGGGCTATAGTGATCTAGTCGGCATTTTTCTGGAAAAAAATGTTGGAGTCCATATATTTCTACAATGGATGTCTTCATCTGACCTTCAACTTGCAGAAAGGGTAAGTTTTGAAGAACTGAGTCGCTCTGGATTTAAGAAAATGACGTTTTCCCGGACCCTGTTTATACACAAAGTCAATGGAGGCTATTTATTGGTATGCACCCATAAGGTACCTTATATTAGGCTAAATAAAAGAGAATTGTATTGCCCTTTCCCGACCGACAGTTTTTACTGTACAAAAGAATACCTTACCTACCCAAATATTGATTCATATTCATCAATTGCTACTTCTTATCTAATCAGAACATTAACGTCATACCCATACCCATGTATTAAGCTAGCTCTCCATTGTATTGCTTACAATGAATGCTGACCTACCGAATATAAACATTTTGGAGCCTAAAGGGCAAATAGTCCTTGTATTGCAACAGCTAGTCCGCACAAACATTTCCTGGAGATAGCAACAGCCAGTCTACGTACCGGTGGGATATTTGAAGACTTTGCCAAAGCTGTCCACCTGTAATGTGGCATTGGGTCCTTTCCTTGTAAACTGTACTACATGGTAGAGTCCATCGTCAACTCTATGATCCAAGTCCATTATTGGATTATCACCTGTACCAAAATTATACCGCACCATCACATTACCTTTTACCTAGATAATCAAGAAAAGAAAATGATCTTATTAGAAATGTTGTTAAACAACTTATGCCACCTGCGTGCATAAGTAAAATTGTCCGCTTTTGCGCTGGATTGTGTAAATTTCAGTTTTTTAGATGTTGTTTTATTTTTTCTTCCAAATCCAACACACAAAAATCTCACATCTGACATAATCAGACGTAACAATTGTAAATCTCAATAAAATTCTTGTTAACACTGCTTAAAATGTCAATTTCCACAGGGTAATTACCCTTTTAAGCTTTTAATACAAATAATTCCTTTAATTGTTTGATAAAATATGTTTATACAGTTTCCTTGTTGCTTGTTTCACCTATTCCACCTGTTTTAATGGTGGTATTAATCACCTAACCCTTGCAAATAAAGAAATATGATTTAGGATAAATATTGTTTAGGATCTATAGTTTGCATTTAGTTAATAATGAAGTCAATTCGCTTACGTGTATTTTTTGGGGGTTGGGGGCGCCAGCCCCCCGGGGTCAAAGCAGGGGCGGCCAAATCGAAAGGGGCGGCGGGAAGAAGAGGGGCGGCAAAAAGAGGGGCGGCGGAAAAAGAAGGGGCGGCAAAAAGAATTAGTAAAGAAAAAAGGGCGGAAAATGTGAAAAAATTGTACTGCACATCAAAATATGTTGCTTTTGGGGCGGTAGCGCCTAGAAATCCATTTTTTTTTTTTTTTTTTTTTTTTGCTCTTCACTTTTTCAAACGACCGTAAAAAAATTGGGGCAACCTTTTCTGGCTGTTGAGGAAGGGGCGGCAAAATTGGCTTTTCTTCAGCCCCCCGGGGAAGGGGAGGCCACGGTACGCCACTGATTATACATCAAACAGCCATGTGTCATGCTAGACTTACCACTTCCATCTCTAAGAAGTCATCCGATGTTGCACTGTCCACTCTTACCAACACTGAATCCTCTGAACTTGTGTTAAAACCAAGACTAAGGTAATCCCGATCTGTTCTCATCCAACTTGTTTCTGGTAGCCGCAATGTGATAAGACCTCCAGGGCTTCCAAATGCATATGTGGTGCTCACTAGTAGGGAAACAAAGTGTTTGTAATGTATGTGTTGTAGACAAATGAATATAACGTTAATGCTCTTCCTGCTAGTCATGCGCTTCAACGGCAAAAATTCAAGTGTTGAAATATTTTCTCAAAATATCAAAAGCTATCTTAAGAACTACTGAACCAATACTATGCTTGTTTGTACTCACTTTAATGCATTTTTCATGCTGATTCCAAATATGGTGGTTACAATTTAATTTCTTTAATTTTTTAATTTTTTTAATTTTTTTGAAACATGTCGTCTGCAGTCGACACCCGCGTAAAGAGAGTTAACATGTGTCGTTTGATTGTGGACCCCAAACGATCCTGACCAAGGCTACAATATTCTAGGCAAGGGTTGTTAATTTTAATATAATAAGAGTAAAAAGTGATGTAAATTGTAATTTATTTTTATATTCTTATTTTAATAATATTATTTCAGGGGTATATTCATGGGATATGGAGGGTGCACACACCTGTTTTTTTCCTGAAAAATCATGCAAAATCAGTCATTTCATTCCCTGAATACACTAATGTTATATTAAAGGAAATCTGTACCATAAACTAATCAATAGCTATATCAGATATAGTAATAATAAGTATGATTTAATATAGGCATGCGCCAAGTAGGTTTTCTGCTATAAATATGAAAACATACTTGTTAGGGAAATGGTGTGTGTATCGTCCTTTCGATAAGTATGATATCATACTTAGTGCTTGGGGCAGGTTAGGCACTTAACTCTATATGAAAGCTCACATACGCGTACATTCCCTACAGATATATGCACACTGAACGAATCCTCCCTGCTTAGTATGATGATGATGATCATCATCATCTTCATCATCATCATCATCATCATCATCATCATCATCATCAGCTTCAGCATCATCAAGACCTAATAATTATATTTATTTCCTTATTAAACATATTTATAACTCGCGTATACCATTAGCCTTTTATATAAGGTCAGATCACCTACAAAAACATTTTAAAACTAATTAATAACATAAAACAATCAAATAAATTATCCTTTTTTTTTTTTTGAAATAATAATAAAAGTTTATTTTCATTATAAAAAAATCTTACCCTAGACCTATCGAAGAAAAAAAAAAAAAAAATGCTGCTATCAGGAATTGAACCCGCGATCTCGTATTGACAGCGTCTGATGCTAACCACTAAGCTACCGAGGAAGACATGAAATTCAATTGAAACAATACACACGATAACAGTTATTGTTTATCGATCTTCCACGATTCACCACAGCCCCTATTGAGTGTGACGATCTGCCATGAAAACTGTATAAAGTCTTGATTGGTATACTCTTTATTCATACCCCGTGGATGACCGTGGAAGACCGCTTCAAATGGTTCAATATATACATTTAGCTCAATATAATAATAGGAGACCGTGGTAAATTACAGTATTTATCATAAGGGCTATCTCAAATCTTTGTTTTAATTTCTTATTATGATAGAAGCTCGAGTTTCATACGTATGTATACGTATTTTGTAATCGTTTTCGTAACGTGTGTTGTGGTCTTGTGGTTTAGAACAGGTCTTTATATCGGTAGGGCCGTAGTTCGAATCTCCAGGAGAGTTTTGTGCATTTTTTTGTGTGTGTGGATTTCCTGGTTTCTTACCCCTGAACAATTTATTCCAGGCAAAAGTAAAAAATTACAGCTAGTTTTTCATTTTTTTTTCAAACCAGTAATTAGTATGAACTTTCGTCTACTGAAGATAGCAATATTAACGTGTTTAGTCAATGATGTCTTCTGCTATAAGTATGAACTTATACTTACTCGGGCATGGTGATAAGCCTTTTGATAAATATGAAACCATACTTAATATTAAGCTAGCTTAGTATGTGCAATCATCTGACTTCAGATATGCAAACTGTAATAATAATAAGTATGATTTAATATAGGCATGCGCCAAGTAGGTTTTCTGCTATAAATATGAAAACATACTTGTTAGGGAAATGGTGTGTGTATCGTCCTTTCGATAAGTATGATATCATACTTAGTGCTTGGGGCAGGTTAGGGCACTTAACTCTATATGAAAGCTCACATACGCGTACATCCCCTACAGATATATGCACACTGAACGAATCCTCCCTGTTTAGTATGATGATGATGATCATCATCATCTTCATCATCATCATCATCATCATCATCATCAGCTTCAGCATCATCAAGACCTAATAATTATATTTATTTCCTTATTAAACATATTTATAACTCGCGTATACCATTAGCCTTTTATATAAGGTCAGATCACCTACAAAACATTTTAAAACTAATTAATAACATAAAAAGCAATGTTGGAGCCAATACTAGACCAATTGTCCGTTCCTGTCTCAGTATCAAAACAACATTGACTGGGTGGGTGCGGGAGGGGTTGAAAATTTATTACTAAATTAAATCCTTCATCACTGCCATCATCGTCACCATCACGACTCATCATCATCATCATCATCATCATCATCATCATCATCATCAACATCATCAACAACAACAACAACAACAACAACAACAACAACAACACCATCACCATCATCATCATCATCATCATCATCATCAACATCAACAACAACAACAACAACAACATCACCACCATCATCATCATCAACAACAACAACAACAACAACAACAACAACAACACCATCATCATAATCATCATCATCATCATCATCATCTACACCATCATCATCATCACCATCATCATCATCATCATCATCATCATCATCATCATCGTCGTCGTCGTCATCATCATTTACACTATAGCCACACAAATAGAAATCTTACATTAACTGCAAGTCATCAGAAAAACAAAATATTTAAAACAAATTATTGTTTTATTACTGCTCGCACAGTTTGCAACATCAACTGCCAGATTGTGCTCAATTGAAAAAAAAAATAGATTTTTTAAAGTCTAATATGAAAAAATATTTTGTTATTAATAATAAGTATGATTTAATATAGGCATGCGCCAAGTAGGTTTTCTGCTATAAATATGAAAACATACTTGTTAGGGAAATGGTGTGTGTATCGTCCTTTCGATAAGTATGATATCATACTTAGTGCTTGGGGCAGGTTAGGGCACTTAACTCTATATGAAAGCTCACATACGCGTACATCCCCTACATATATATGCACACTGAACGAATCCCTCCCTGCTTAGTATGATGATGATCATCATCATAATCTTCATCATCATCATCATCATCAGCTTCAGCATCATCAAGACCTAATAATTATATTTATTTCCTTATTAAACATATTTATAACTCGCGTATACCATTAGCCTTTTATATAAGGTCAGATCACCTACAAAAACATTTTAAAACTAATTAATAACATAAAACAATCAAATAAATTATCCTTTTTGCTCATCTGAAATAATAATAAAAGTTTATTTTCATTATAAAAAAATCTTACCCTAGACCTATCGAAGAAAAAAATAAAAATAAATAAATGCTGCTATCAGGAATTGAACCCGCGATCTCGTATTGACAGCGTCTGATGCTAACCACTAAGCTACCGAGGAAGACATGTAATTCAATTGAAACAATACACACGATAACAGTTATTGTTTATCGATCTTCCACGATTCACCACAGCCCCTATTGAGTGTGACGATCTGCCATGAAAACTGTATAAAGTCTTGATTGGTATACTCTTTATTCATACCCCGTGGATGACCGTGGAAGACCGCTTCAAATGGTTCAATATATACATTTAGCTCAATATAATAATAGGAGACCGTGGTAAATTACAGTATTTATCATAAGGGCTATCTCAAATCTTTGTTTTAATTTCTTATTATGATAGAAGCCCGAGTTTCATACGTATGTATACGTATTTTGTAATCGTTTTCGTAACGTGTGTTGTGGTCTTGTGGTTTAGAACAGGTCTTTATATCGGTAGGGCCGTAGTTCGAATCTCCAGGAGAGTTTTGTGCATTTTTTTGTGTGTGTGGGTTTCCTGGTTTCTTACCCCTGAACAATTTATTCCAGGCAAAAGTAAAAAATTACAGCTAGTTTTTCATTTTTTTTTTCAAACCAGTAATTAGTATGAACTTTCGTCTACTGAAGATAGCAATATTAATGTGTTTAGTCAATGATGTCTTCTGCTATAAGTATGAACTTATACTTACTCGGGCATGGTGATAAGCCTTTTGATAAATATGAAACCATACTTAATATTAAGCTAGCTTAGTATGTGCAATCATCTGACTTCAGATATGCAAACTGTAATAATAATAAGTATGATTTAATATAGGCATGCGCCAAGTAGGTTTTCTGCTATAAATATGAAAACATACTTGTTAGGGAAATGGTGTGTGTATCGTCCTTTCGATAAGTATGATATCATACTTAGTGCTTGGGGCAGGTTAGGGCACTTAACTCTATATGAAAGCTCACATACGCGTACATCCCCTACAGATATATGCACACTGAAAGAATCCCTCCCTGCTTAGTATGATGATGATCATCATCATCATCATCATCATCATCATCATCATCAGCTTCAGCATCATCAAGACCTAATAATTATATTTATTTCCTTATTAAACATATTTATAACTCGCGTATACCATTAGCCTTTTATATAAGGTCAGATCACCTACAAAACATTTTAAAACTAATTAATAACATAAAAAGCAATGTTGGAGCCAATACTAGACCAATTGTCCGTTCCTGTCTCAGTATCAAAACAACATTGACTGGGTGGGTGCGGGAGGGGGTTGAAAATTTATTACTAAATTAAATCCTTCATCACTGCCATCATCGTCACCATCACGATTCATCATCATCATCATCATCATCATCATCATCATCATCATCATCAACAACAACAACAACAACAACAACAACAACATCACCATCACCATCGGTTTTTTTTAATACTTTTAGAATGTGACAGCTCTGCGTGCTCCTTTGTTAAATCAACTTTTACAAATGCATCAGATTTCATAAATTATACTGGTATCAATATTGGCCAATTTAGATGTTTTGGTAGCAAATGTGGTATCAAATTAGAGCTAACAAGATTGTGTCATCAAAATCGTCATAAGCAGGTTTAGATTTATTGCGGCTTACATTAGTCCGGCGAGTAGGACCTTTGTTTTCTAAGTTACCAGACTATACTCATTTCACACTGTGATCACTATCTCACATGGCGCAAGAAAGACGAATCGCGAAAGTCCAGTGACCGCGCCGCCCGACAAATAGTGGATTTGTGTGGTTAATCTTCTTGAGCGATCAGAGTCTGAGCATAGTTGGTAACTAAGAAAAAACAGGTCCTACTCGTCGGACTAGCTTACACAAGTGAGAACTATCTTTTTGTGTTGTGTCTATATCGATATTCAATGCTCTGCGTGCTAGCCGTAGGCTAAAGCCAAGAATTTTCTGCTTTACAAATGCTAAATTCCGCTTTTCTCCGCTTTGTAATTTTAGCACATTTCTGACATAATAAAATTTCACAAGAATCTTACCTTTACTGTAGTCGCCCAAAAAGCCCGCGATCATTGCGATGTTGCATAGTTGGGATGGGTGATTGGGTATCATGGCTGCAATGGGAGGTAGGACAGGCGTTGTACGGTAAATCTATGACGGATTTGACTTATTTTGATGAATTTTGAAGACCCAGTTCATTTAGTATTTTATTTATTTCTTTTCAATTGTATTTTTTTCTTTTTCTGGGTCATTTTTGCTTATTTTATATTTTTTTCTCAGAAATGCGTTTTCCGCTTTACCTCCGAATTCCGCGATTTTCGCGGAAGTTCCGCAACGCGGAGAATTCTTGGCTTTACCGTAGGCTTCAACATAAAAATTCCAAGTTTTTAGATATTTTCTCAAAATATCAAGAACTATCTTAAGAACCTCTGAATCAATACTGGGCTTGTTTGTACTCATTTTGATGTATTTGTCATGCTGATTCCAAATATGGCCATGAAAATGTACAATTATGAAATTTTGGATTTTTAAAGTTTTTGTTGAAACTTGTCGTCTGCAGGCGACAGAGTTAACGTGGGGCGGTGTAAACAATATACTGCTTTTATAGAGCGCAACATTGCGTGCGTCACGATCACTATGGAAATACGACATATAGGACCTATTTGTAGTATCAACATTTTCCAAAACTTGAGGTAGCGAGAAGAGCGCATAAAATAATATTCTTAGATCAGATCTAGAATGAAACAAAGTCTTCACAAAAAGTAACGCAGTCATTATAAATAAATATAGTTTCAGAACTATTAACCGTATTCACAATATTTAAACATAAAGTCTGCACAAAAAGTAACCCAGCTGTTGTAAATATGCCTATAGCTTCAGAACTCATAATTGTTTCCACAATATTTCAACATAGAAAGAAGGACGATTTATTTACGCGCATTACATCACAGCAGTGTTTTTAAAGAAAATTATCCGAATTTAAAAGTTGCAGCTATTTGTATTGATTTGAAGTCAGTGCGAAGATAAATGGAGGGTGTTACGTGCCACAATGCTTGCGTAAAAACCATTGATCACTGTAAACTGCAACTTTTAAATTCGGGTATTTTTCTTTAAAAGCACTACTGTGTTGTTAATATTGAGCGACATTTGACAAATGGGGTATCAAAATGCTCGTAAATAAATCGTCCTTCTTTCTATGTAGAAATATTGTGGAAACAATTATTAGTTCTGAAGCTATAGGCGTATTTATAACAGCTGAGTTACTTTTTGTGCAGACTTTAGAAAGAAGGTGGTTTATTTACGTGCATTTTGATACACAATACGTCCAATGTTTGACGTGACCATTTTTGTTTCCAACAAAACATTACTTAATTTTCAATTCTAAACCTTTACAATATCAACAGCTATCACACGAATATACACACTTTTTCAGCTATTTTTTTTCATCTTTTTCTGCCTTTTTGTGGTAATATTTACTGTACATTTGTGTGCAAATTGAGGGCGCTATTTACATTTTTTAATATAGCCCAATAATATGAGTTATTCCTTTCATTTCATGATAAAAATGTAGATTGAAAATTTCATTGCTATATGTTACTCATTTTTATGATGTTTTAATGGCGTTATACAAGTGTCTACCCCTGTAAACATGGTAAAAATGCAAGCAAGAATTAAGATAAATAACGCCATCAGTTTTCAACTTTGCTTTTAAATAGATACAACTCTATACATGGCATAAAACAACTGTGAACAACACACTGTATTTAAAGAAAAAAAGTTACAGTTATTTGTTTGATTTGCCTTCGGAATGAAGATTTTGGCGGATTTCACATGCCACTATGCTTTCGTAATAACAATTGATCGCTGTAAACTGCAACCTTAAAGGTATTTTTCTTTAAACGCATTACTCTGTTGTTGATTAATATTGTACTACATTGAACGAATTTGGTATCAAAATGCGCGTAAGTAAACCATGCTCCTTTCTATGTTAAAATGTGGTGAACACAATTAACAGTGAAGCTATAATAGGCGTACTTATAACGGCTGCCTTACTTTTTGTGAGGTTTTTTACGCAAAATACTGTCACGTCCGATAGACGGATAAGTGCTTTTCTGTCTGGTATGTTTTTAAACTTTATAATCGCCAAGAAGTATACCTCAATTTTCTCCAAAAAGCACCTCAATTTTGAGTGATGAAATCCTGGGGATGAAATAGACATAATGGATATACTGAACACATAATGATATTCCGATGATACTTTTAAAATGAACTATAAATTGATTGTTGTGAATTTCGTCTGACCCCGCCGTCTAAGTCCATGTCACTAAAAATAACTTGTTGGAATAAAAAATAAAATGAATCATACTGCAGTTACTTTTTATTTTCCTATACACAATACACAGTGCTCTCACCATTGAGGTGTGACCTCTACAAACAGTGTATGTTAGAGGTATAGGCCATTTCCTAGTTAACGTCATTGTGTGAAAATTAACCGGCCAATATTACTCTCTGAAATTCTAGGAAATATAGTTTTGTAAGATGTCCTAAGTTTTTAGCTAATTTAGACATTTGGAAATATTCGCACTTTGGTGTTTTAGTAAGTAGGGCACGGCATGGCCTGCAAAATTCCTTGTGTAAATCGAATGCAACTTTTCACTATTGTTTGATGGGATCATTTATTAGTTTTTCAAACAAAACATCGTGTACAACCAAGTTTTAGGCTTAAACAGCTAAATGTGATATCATGCTAATGTGTACAGATGCTTTTGAGTCATTCTCAACTTTAATTTCCCCTCTTTTACAAAATTATTCACTTTTATAGCATTTTTATAACTTTTTTCGTATGTAAAATGTATCTAATAATGACAAAATTGGTGGCGCTATTTAGTTACTGGAAATTACTGTTTCAAGCTTTTAATACAAATAATTCCTATTATTGTTTGATAAAATATGTTTATAAAATGTCCTTGTTGCTTGTTTCACCTATTCCAGCTGTTTTAATGGCAGTATTAATCACCTACCCCCTGCAAATAAAGAAATATGATTTATGATCAATAGCGCCATCTATAGTTTGCATTTAGTTAATAATGAAGCCAATTTTATATACATCAAACAACCGTGTTTTAGTGACTATCACTCACTTGTAGACCGCTCAATCAAGAATAATGTATACATTACATGTAGGCTAAAAACTGAGTATGTGGGGCATCTGCAAATGTTCGTACCTCCCTGATATGTAAATGACAGATAACAGCAAAAACAGCTCCCATATCTGTCCATAACTTTGGTCAGTGCAGCGAGTCAGTGGATTTGAAGTGGGTGATTATTGATTGGCAAGTGCCATATTTGGGCATAAGTGCAGTCCACCATTCAATGTGGAGGGTATTGATTGATTTTGCTGGAGTATAGTTTCCTGTTAACCAGGTGTAAGTACTGCAAAGGTCGAATCACGTTTGCTGTGCAGTATAACTACACTATGTTGCGCTTCGCTAATAAAATCCCTTACCCTCAAAGTTTGATATTACATCCCATACCTATTCGAAGTCCATTATAGGTGGGGGGGGGGCAGGCCAGGGGGTAGCCATGTTATATGATAAGACAATTATTCCCAAAAATATTTGGGGGGGGGGGGGTAAAGATGCTTTGGCACATGAAAAGGGGTGGGGAAAGGCATATTACACAATTAATTTACAAACTATTTGCGGTGGGGCACTTAACACAAAATGACCATACCATACGGGTATGTACCCCCGGAAAGACCCCCTTTTTTAATTTCGCAGCTCCGAAAGATCCCCTAAATTTGACCAAAATAAAGCTCCGAAAGACACTTGATTTTTATCGTTTCAGCTCCAAAAGACCCTAAATTACCCATTCCTCACATTTCTGGTTTTTGTTTCAACCAGAAAGTCCAGAAAGACCCTTGTATTTGAATGTTCGCAGCTCCAAGACCGCAGTTACTTGTTCTCAGCTCCAAAAGAGACACCCCTTAATACCGGTACGCCGTCAGCTCCCAAATACCCACCACCCCCAAATTCCGGCCGGGGGATTTAAAAATAAAATAAAATGCTAGCCCGTGAGGAGTGACACAGAGCTACACAGGTCAAGGCACCTTGGTAATATAAAAGACAACCACGTGAAGAGTGAAGGGGGGTGCAGTAAAGCATCAGACACGTGAAACAAGATACTTATGCACTCTGTTCTTGACGGATGGTGCACCGTTGTCAGATATCCGACTACTCCATTTAGTAGGCTATACCAAACGTGAACTGCAGAGTGGATGAATGTCCTGCCAGTAGATATGGTTCTAGAAACTGATACTATGAGAGAATGGCAAGGCATGGACAAGCTGGAGCGGGTAGCTCTTCTGACTACAAATGCCTTTGGTAGTAGTGCCTTCAGATCTGGTGGGCACAAGCTGGTATGCATCTGCAGCCACTTGACTCATCTGGATAGAGTCTATAGTAATCCTAGAGTGGTGGCGCTGTTACTCATCCAAGACAGTGAACCGTATTCCATCACAACCACATTTAGTTTATTTGAAACTCTCCTCAGAGCGCACAGCTTCTGTCATGCTCTGGATGAGACGATATAAATGTGCTTTATGTGACAATACAGATCTAGATGTGCCCCACAGGGGTCAGACTCATTCATTATCAACAAAACATTATGATAATGTTCAATTCTAGACATGGACAATACCAATAGCTATCAAACTAATATTTTACATACATTTTTAGCTATTTATAACAGAGATTTTCGTTCTTTATCGACTTAGGCCTATTCATATTTTTCTGGTTTTTTGGTGGTAGTTTTTATTCTATAAACTGTATATTTGTGCGCAAATTGAGGGAGCTATTTACATCTATTTTAAATTCAATTTAGCCAAAAATATGTTATTCCTTACATTTCATGATAAAAAGTTGTCTGAAAATTTAGTGCTATTTGTTACTATTTTTCTGATGTTCCCGGCCCCGACGATTCGCAAACTGTCCGGGAATAGCAAGCGGGGGCAAGCGGGGGCAATCAGCTGTACCGACGAGCGGCTACGCGGCGTCTTGAAACGACTTCTCTGCAAGGCGATGAAGGTCGGAGGTTGCGTAATGTGTAACAAAGATACGATATAGCGCCATCAGTATTCACTTTTACCTAAAATTGACGTAGGACGTTTTACATGCCATCAATCAACCTTGACGGGTACTGACGGGTACCAATAATAATAACAAAACTGACGGGTACCAATAATTTTGATACAGCTTGTACCACAACATACTAGTACAGTAGAACAGTATGGTGCCTAATGAACGAGAGTACTACTTTATTGCTCAAGACTATGTAAAACATATACTAAGTATTTCATTACATAAAATGTTTACTTTGGTTATAGAAAAATATGAGCTTTCGTTAGATACAATCTCTCGATTTGGTTAGGGTAACGTGGGGTGAGACTTCCAAACAGATTACCCATCTAATAATCAGATAATAGTCAACCCTGATCTTACCCTAGATGAATCCATCAATCCGTCAACTGCTACGCACCGCTATTTTTTACCAGTTTCTAAGAGAGGGGCCGAGGAACTCGGGCTAATCTTACCACACCCTTAAAAATTTCTCCCGGTGTAATAAAACGCTGAAATAAGTACCCAAATGCCATCAGCTTAACTGAGTATTGCGCATGCGAGTAAACCCTTACTTTCTAACAAATTTGTAAAATGGGCGTATTTTCGGTCGAACATGATTATTCATAATGAATATCGCCTGTTAATTACCTATAAAAGTTCCCGCTGTCTCGAAGTGAATTGTACAATTCTCCAAAGTCAATAATACTCATTCTTACTGCGAGAATCTTCGGAATATATGTACAGGAAGCCATTGAGTGTAAAGGCGCTGGATTTGGAAACTCTGATCTGATGAAAGCAGTTTGTGTCCGCATTTTGGAAAGAGCCGAGAAGCACATCGTGAAATAGCCAGATGTTGAATATCTGCAAGCATTTTCTATTATTTTCGGGGAATAAATACTTCACTACATCGCTATTCTACAGAATCTGCTTATTCTTGTCAGGTAAGGCAACGACAAATAAAGTTCATAGTTTTTTGCTGGTAGTTTTTTACAGAATTGTTCAATTTTTACAGACCGTTTCGATTTTAAAACGGAAAATAAGTATTGCCATTTTGCCATTTTTACAGACTGTTTTAGTGACACCAACTACAAAAAAATGAACATTTTGGCAAATTTGTAGTTTTGAGAGCGGTAACCAATTTTGGGGGCATATCAAGAAATTGTAAAATATCAATTAAAGCTGTTGGTAATAATTTTGAAGAACCGTGTTGTCTCGCCTCGACTCAATATCGTGAAGTTCCGTGAAAACGACTTCACAATGAGGGAAGGCTTGAATAATAATTAACTAACAAACTTTCAGCCGCAAACCGCGTGTGGAAAGATTCTTGCATAAAGCCATATTATAACATTTGCTGAAGAGAACGCTCTCAATATTTTTCAAAACTATCTTTTACACGATTATATTGTACTTTATTAAAGCAACATACCCTGCAAAAATCAAGACTCTAAGGGCTGTAGTTTTGTCAAAATCCGAGATTTTGAATAAAATGCAGGAACCGTCGTTTTATTATTACGATGGAAATATTAGTCGAACGCATACACGATGTTCATAACACAGTACGTACATGGCTTGCGGGACGGTGATCTACACAACAAAGGATCGTACCATGACACGACCGAAAGAGTGATACGTATTGGCACCACCTGCGCCTGTAGTAAATTTCGATTTTCTTTGCTTTACCTCATTTGTTCGGCTCAAAAATAAAAGGGGATATATCTGACAGTAAAAGCTAACATTTGATGGCAAAGAAATGCTAATCTGTTTTGTATGAAAATTTTATAACATGGCTTTAATTTTCAATACAGGAAGCGTGCAAAAATAATAATTTACACTTTATTTTGGGCCATGATCGTAGTGAATTTTGGAGGGTAACAGGCTCGTTGCCCCTTTTCTTTTCTTTCTCTTCCCGATTTTGTTTCAATTTTTTGTCATTTCTTGTCAGAGGGGCACTTCTCTTTCATTTTTTTGTCGAGAGGGTGGATTACTCTGCCCCTGCCCCCAGCTGGCTACGCCACACCTTGTACTACGTATTTTCTCAGCGGTTTTGTCTATTTGACAGCTGTATGCTCCTACAAATATTTTTGCCAGGAACTGTGTATTGTTTAACTGAATATTAATCAAACTGTTGAGTGTTCCCCAATGAGTCTGAAGAGTTATATTTTCGTCTATCCTACATAGAGTACATACTACATAGACTTGTCAAAAACTAGCTGCAAGGATCTCCCGAGAGATAGTGACAATATTGACTATGACTTGTCTCTAATTGCCTGTTAATGAATATTCATGAAAACCATAATCAGGTTATTAAGGTCTGACATTACTCTTTCAACCTAATACCTTCTCCCTATTACTCAACTTGAATATTAATAGCAATTAGTTGGTTGAAAATGGATTCGCCAAAATGAATATTGTGTCCAATTTTGAACCAATCAAGGGAGGTATAAATAAGATCACCCGCAAATGCAAGTTTGACCATCAATAGTTTAAAACCTAGTCATAACTGGCAATTGAAATGAGCATTTCAAGCTACCAGTCAGAAATGCTGTTAGATGACCAGTAGTGTCCTGCGGGTTATTAAAACACCAAATTCAATCTTGTTCTTTTACATACTTTGACAATAATTATCATCCATTATTATACAAAATATTTCAGCGTCTGTGGATTAACAGCAAACTTATGCTATTTTATTATTAAAATTTTAAATTCAATATAGACATGATATCTGAAAAATGACCTTTAGCACAGCGGGTGGTCTGCCACTGTATTTCAATGTAGTGTTATTATAAAAGTTTCCGTCGATAACGTTTTCCGTCGATAAATACTTTCAAATTTTAGTTGTTGAAAAATTTCTGAATCTCTTAATTTAGTGAAATAGATGCATTTGTAGGATTGTAGAAATTAAACTTGGTTAAATTTTATGATTGCCAAATCCATAAAATACTCACTAGTTTTAGATTTTCGCCATCTCGGCTGATGGCTTCTTCAGAAATGACCATTGGGATCCACTTTTCCCGCGGTTTTGGCCGCTGCTTCGGGTGATTTTCTCATCTCTTGGAGGCTTGGTTCTTATAAGTGGATCGTATACATGGTCTAAGATTCGCCGCAGCAATGGGAAGTCCGGTCAGTGCGATAATCGCAAACCTTTTCATGGAATGGTTGGAGAAGAAGGCCATCGCCACCGCTCCGTTAGAATGTAAACCCCTGGAAATTATAAAGAAAGGCACTACAGAACAACTAACTGAGCACCTAAACACGGTAGACACGACAGGAAACATCAAGTTTACATATGAGGAAGAGTGCGATGGCAAGATCCCGTTCCTAGACACACTGATTGTGAGAAAGGAAGATGGAACAGTTAAAATTCTGGTATACAAAAAGAAAACACATACCGACCAGTATTTGAATTTCGATTCACAACACCCACTTTATCAAAAAATAGGCGTCATGAGAACATTGCTTGACAGAATGCATTCCATCGTGACGAAGAAAAGAAGGAAGAAGAATGTAGAATCAAAAAGGCAGTCACCAATTGTGGATATCCAAAGTGGGCATTCGACAAGGCAAAACAACAGGTAGAAGGTAAAGCGGAGATGGAAAAGAGCAAAGGAGAATAGAAGAACACCACACAGGAGACTGAAACGAAAGGCATGGTGGTAATTCCTTATGTAGAAGGGTTATCAGAAAAACTGCAGAGAATATTTCGCAAGCACAAAATATCAGTAGGCATGAAACCACACAACACACTCAAAAGACTTTTAGTACACCCAAAGGTCAAAGTGGATACCATCAAGACTAGTGGGGTGGTCTACGAGATAGGCTGCAAAGGGTGCGACAAGTCGTACATTGGTGAGACAGGTCGTCCTTTCGGAGTTAGACTAAAAGAGCACCAGAAAGATGCGAAAAAAAGTCGCAAACAGAAAATACACCAGAAAAAATAGAACAGTATCAACTTCGGAATTAAACAAATCTGCCATAACCGAGCACATTGCAATTGAGAACCATGTCATCAATTGGGAGGAGCCTAAGCTACTTGACAAAGACGGGAACCAACAAACAAGAGAAGCTATTTGGATTAGAAGGCGGGGGGACAAAACAGTCAACAGGGACATCGGCAGCTACTCTCTAGACCATGTATACGATCCACTTATAAGAACCAAGCCTCCGAGAGATGAGAAAATCACAGCGGCCAAAACCGCGGGAAAAGTGGATCCCAATGGTCATTTCTGAAGAAGCCATCAGCCGAGATGGTGAAAGTCTAAAACTAGTGAGTATTTTATGGATTTGTCAATCATGAAATTTAACCAAGTTTACTCTCAATAGTAGTTTCAATGATGTTTGTCTGAAACTTCACATTTCATTTTAGGGAAATTGGCTAGGCGAATTTATGTATGGCGTAAGGTGGTGTGGTATTTGACCAACGAGAAGAGCTATTAAGAGGTTACACGCTTTTCCCAACGCAACTACGCTCTCCTCATTGGCTAAAACCCAGTCGCTCGTCGCTCAGCGATACATGTTTAATATTGTTTGTTGTTAAAGTTTAAGTGGTTTTTTTTCCATTTATTTCCAATCCAGTGGAGGTGTGACTCGGAATTGAGCAATGAAGGACTGTCCTCAACACGAACTCATGGAGGAACGGATATGGATGCTATTTGCACTTTCTCTTTGGATTCTCTGGAATACGATTGCTGTCATCGTATTTACAAGATTAGTGATAGGGATCTAGAAACACTCTCAATGTGGTATATTTAAGATCAGATGTGTTTCATACGCCACGATGCCACACAGCTACTCCTACAATGAAACTGATGAGACTTTATACGGCGGAGTGGTTGGTGCAACTGTTACGGGCATATTTTTCATGGTTGTGTCTGTGTTTGGATTATTCGGTAATATTGCCGTCCTCTTTGTAATCTTTAGAGTCACTAAAATAAAAAGGATAATAGACATTCATATTCTGAGCTTAAGCTTATCAGATATTATGTTAATGATATCAGTGATATTTTTAGCCATCCCAAATTTCTTGGACTATAAGTGGGTGTTTGGAAGGGCCATGTGTCATATTGTACTCATAATAAACGATACAAACCAGTTCTGCACTATATTCTGCCTCAATGTGATGGCTATTGATAGGTATGTTGCGATATATCACAGGGACTTTGCGATACGCAATAGAAAAATGAAACTAGCAGTGCGCGTGAACATTTGTGTTTGGGTGGTTTCCATAGCCGCTGCAAGCCCTTTTATTTATATCATCAGTTATGACAACGAACAAGAAGCATGCGGATCAGATTTTAGCACGTTTAACCACGTAGAATTAGCTCAACGCTTATACGTTGTGTACGCTGCCATGTTGGGTTTTGTAATACCATTCCCTGTTATTATTTTCTGCTACCGCGCCATTGCTGTAAAGCTAAGAGATACCAGTTTAAGAGTGGGTGATTTCAAAAGTTGCCGTAGGCTAAATCGCATGGTCCTATCCTATATTACGGCATTCTTCGTATGCTATTGTCCCTTCTATTTGGTACGAATATTGTTCGCCTTTGTACCATCTGTTGCGGGTTGGGAAACAGGCAGCGTGATATTGGCAGACGTAGTAATGCTTATGTGTCACGTGAATAGCTGTATTAATCCGATAGTGTATGGGTTTTTTTGCCGTCACATTAGAACCCACCTACGCGAGTGCTATTGGCGTTCGAGATCAACTGGAACATCCGGGATATCTATGAATCAGCTAAACAGTCGGTCTCAATCAAACAATAGCAATCAACCGATAATTGACCGATGATGAATGAATGAATGAATGAATGAATGAATGAATGAATGAAAGAGCAGTGAATAGTCAGGCATAAGGATAAGTTTATGCAAAAACTTGAATCTAAAAAAGCGCGTGACAATTAAAAACACCCAAAACCATGGGGTGATTTGCTATTATGTAGCGATACACAATAGAAACATGAAATCAGCAGTGTGCGTGAAAATTGGTGTTTGGTTTGCTTCAACAGTCGCTGCAAGTATTTATGCTACCAGTATGTTGGTTGATGGTTATACACACCTAGACAAAATACAATGCTTTGTAACCCACCACTTGAACAGGATTTAGCCGAAGTAAACAAAGACCAGAGCTATTAAGAATTCTAAAGACATCTAAGGTAGAAGCTTATTATCCTCTTCAACAATAGGATTATTGATTGGTTTAAAAGGTGACCATCAAATCAAAATGAGACATATGTCGCACCAACTTGAGGTGCCTATGAATACGACCTTCATGCACATTTTACACTGTAACTCAGAATGCAATTTAGAACATTTATGGCTCATTTGTGGTGTACGGTCACATTGGGCAATTTGGGGATTCAACCTTCAAAATAATATCTTTTCACTCCGACAGTTGTGTGAGAAAATCGTGCTTGAAATGGCCTATTTTTAATTGAAAACTGTGTTGTAGAGAATTCGTGGTATTTAACCTTATGACGACGAACAAAAAGCATGGGGAGCAGAACAGTTGGTTCAACGCATAATACTGCGCGCAAAGATTATCCGAACACTTTAAAACAAAAGACACTATTAAATTTAAATTACAAAATAAAGAACTTTGATACCTCATTCGGCACGATGCGACTTTATAAAGCTACGCTCGTATACAGAGGATGATTTAAGCACTTCCCAGCACTCCACTGGGGTCAACTTGCGGTTAGAAACTGTGTGAGTGAACATGACACCACTGCCCGGGACCACTGCATAAACCTGCATGGTTAAATTTGAATTTGGACTGATATATTTACAATGAAAACACATTCAAAATGTCGGTCGATTTCACATTTTATGTTATCTACAGAAGGTGTAAATTATCCTTCATGCATACATCACTTTAGATCTGAAATCGACTTAGTAATAATGACACACGGGCAATTCTAAAACAACATCTTTTGCACAGACTTCAATGGGATTTGAGAAGTTAAGTGGCAGTTGAAACTCGCGTGATAACACTTTTACAGTGCATGATGGGGCTTCCTTAAATCATCTGGCTCGTATACGCATATGAATGACAAAAGGTACAGTTTCCACTGCCTTTATTACGGCCTCATTACAGCATGACAGATGAACGCTTTTAATACTCTTCTGTGTTCGATATCTGCATTCTTCGATCAAAAGTCAGTGTAAATTTGTGCCAATTTTGAAAAGCTCTCCTTTTTAGTCATGAAAATCTTGCCGAATCAGGTCTATCAAACCACGCTACGCAGAACAAAATACTCTATCTATCAACTACTTTATTCTGCAATTTGGACACGTTTTAGCATTTAAATTACAAATTTTCGCGCTCCACCTCATGCGCATAGGTTTTGTTTGTCTGTTTGTTTTCTTCTTTAACCTGGGACACTTAATCAGTTGACAACACAATTAAGGCCTAAAAAATTGTTTGATTGGCGTATCCCGACCTACCCTAAAATTAGGCCCGACCCTAACTTTTTTATTTATTTTTTTTGCAAAAAAAAATAATTAAATTAAAAAATAAATTTAAATAAATAAATTTAAAAAAAAGAAGGAAAAAAGTTCCAAAGCCTTTATCAAACGAAATTTACAGCTTAAAAAGTAAAAAAAAAAAAGAAAAAAAAAAAGAATCCCCACCTACCTACCCTAAAAAAATTTTTATGTTACGCCAATCAAACAATTTTTTTTAGGCCTAATCACCTGTTCATCCTTGAGGTTTGCGGGACAACGTTGTAACCCCCTCGAACTTTAGACCGATACGCCACTGCTTCTTTGTTCCTTGGTATTCGTGTGACTGGTTCAAATATAGCAAAAAGCGGTAAACCACTCAATCTTAGCCAATTTGAGAATGCGGATATCGATTAATATTGTGTCTGCGAGTAAGTGCAATGGAAAATGGACAATTCGAGTCCTTTTCTATAAATAGCCAAAATAATCAATAGTATGAGTTATATAAGTTTTAACTCCTCCAATAATTTTGACAATTTGTTTCAAGCATCTATATATCAGATTATTTGTGACATGTTTATATCGTGTTGCATATCAATAGATAGCTGCTACATTCACCTTTAGAATGACACCACATGTGACATAATCGCCTTTTTCATAACTGAGTACACGTCTTGTGAATGTATATAGTAAGGTTTCAAACAGAATGTGCCAAATTGAACATTATTCTGTGCAGCAAGCTGTAATCCCATACCTTCGGGACCTCCGTGGTGTTGTCATCTTGGATCACAAAATTGTTCCCGAAGTCTCTTCTTGCAAATGGAAGCATAACTGCATCAAGAAAATGCAGGCATTGGTCCTGGTTCATGTGTCCCTTTTACATGTAGAGGTGTGATTTTAACCTACTGTGAAGTACTCTGATTCCACCACCATCTCCCTCGACTCTAGACAGGATACAATCCTCAAGCAGGGCTTGGCCAACCTGTCTTCGGACCTTGAATCGGCCATCTTGTCTGTAAAGGAGGAATCGGGCCTCGTCATTGAAGGACACATTACGCCAGTGGCCTACTGTCAAATTGCTATGTCTCTGTGACCAAAGCAAGCGCGCATGCCAATGTCTTTGCAGAAGTATCGCATTTCTTATTGGTCATCTTGCGCGAAAACATGCACTTACCAGTCTATTCCCAGCAAACACAAAAACGTTTTAAAAACGTTTTTTTAATAAGTTATATTTTGGCTTTTGGTTTACATAAAAACGTTTTAATAAGGGAACAACCCAAAAGTTCGATGAAGCCCTATAAACGAAAGTCCTTTCGTTAGAAGGCTAACCCCTCCCCCCTCCCCTCTAACGTAAGTGTCAAATATCGAAAATTCCAACCCGTATTCATTGGGCACAGGGCCTCGCTATGGTCGATGGGGTTGTGGAGGGGTGTGACACGTTTAAGAAACAATAATTCTATTTTATTTTGAAATATTTTTCTTCATATAAATTAGGACTTGTTGGATTTTCAAATAAGAAAGAATCAAGGTGCGGGACAGCTGCTTTAAAAAACCAACTAACAATGTACTAACATTTTCAAGCAACCACTGTAAAATGTCAATATCGTATTAATTTAGATATTTCAAAACACATCTAAATTGCAAGAAACTTGGATTATAAATCGGTCAAATCAATTTATATTAAATTTTGGAATTTCACTTTCAACATGGCGCTTGGTTGAAGCGAACATTGATTGACCGTTACATTTGGAAGCCCTTTTTGATTAATCATACACTTGGACTTATTCAAATCTGAGTGTATGGTTTTCAAATTCAAATTTAAATAGAATACTATCGTGTCATATAGTTAATATAACGACTGGTGTTATTGAAATAGATTATTATTTTTTTTTTTTGTACTCGAATTATTTGTATTGGAGTTGGAATCAGATTTTGAAAAAAATAAAATAAAATAAATCTGATATATTTATTAATGATAGATTACGTATACACTTTGTCTGGAGTACTCATTGTATAGATCTAGTGTCTACCGCATCCCAATAACTTTTGTTTCAGTAATCCGGTCATTGTGATCTTCAATTCGGGTTTTGGTCAAAATACTACAATTTTACAATTATATATTAAATCCTTAAAAAAAGATCAGCTTTGACCGATGTTTTGACTACTTCTTTACAAATGTAATCGGACTTTTGTCCCCCCCCCCCCTCCCTCCCTAACGAAAGGACTTTCGTTTATAGGTCTTCATCGAACATTTGGGTTGTTCCCTAACATTAAAATGTCGGGTTATATAAAGGTCATGAAAACGTTTTAAAACGTTTTGTATGAAAACACACTACAACAATATTTAAAAAAATTTCAAAAATCTTATTGTAAACTATTTTTGCAAACATTTTTTGCCAAATATTTTGTCAACACTTGAATAACATTATGTTAGAATATTTGCACTCAGCAAACACAGAAACGTTCTTAAAATGTTTTTATTAAAAACGTTTTAATAACATTTAAATGTCGGGTTATATAAAGGTCATGAAAACGTTTTTAAAACGTTATTGCAAATATTTTGGGCAAACATTTTTCGCAAAATATTTTTCAACCCCAAAATAACATTTTGTTTAGAATGTTTTGTGTCAAGTTTTCACAAATGTTTTTGGAATGTTATTTAAAAAAAAGTTTTATACCCTTTATATAACCAGACATTTAAACGTTTTCTCTAAAACATTTTTTGTTTGCTGAGCAGTAGATTATCAAAAAATGATTTTTAATGTTATGAAAACGTTTTATACCCTTAATATACCCTTTATATAACCCGATATTTAAACCTTTTATAACCTTTTTGCGAATGATGTTGAAAACGTTTTGTGTTTGCTGGGTTGCTCACAAGTTTCCTGGTAAAAGGCGAGTTTATGGACCTCAGCCATTCTGTTTAGCCGAGATGCAGGCTTCGTGCGGCCATTACGGCAAAGTCTCCGGAGATATCGGCCTTTCCTGGCGGTTGGTCTAGGTGTAGTAGTTCCGGTCTCTCGACGTCTCTTTAAAATTTTAGAAACTGCACCTTAGGTAATTCCTAAAGCGCCACTAATATCCTTCTGTTTGTAGCCGCGATTACGTAAGTCAATGACGCGGGCGTATAAATCTGCGCTCAACTCGCACCCCATGATCAGAAATATCGTATACAACAGACAGATATAACAACGTAAAGCTTGTTTCTTCAAAAGCCAATATGTGACCTGCTACCACGAAGTCAGTGTAAAGTCGCAAGGTGTTAGTCACTCAAAACGCCCTGGCTACTGGTTTGGTGTTCACTCACCTGTTAAAGCCACTAAGTATGCCTATATGTCCTTTGTCATGTTTGTGAATGGGGCACAATGGGCCATTCACGAAGGAGAATACTACTGGTTTGTACAGGTGGCGGCAAACAAAGAACATCAACTTAGACCAAATATCGCGAAACTACCAACTCACCAAAATGAGTGTAAAGTCGCGGCGACTTTACGCTGATTTCGTGGTAGCAGGTCACATATAACCTTATGAATCATATCGCTAAAATAACTGCGAAAAGGATGCCCGATGGTTCATTGCTCAGGCATAAGAAGCCATTGCGTATTGTGTGATATGGAATGATAAGACCTTGCCAGATACCCGTGATTTCAATTTGCTTGGCTGATGGGTCACTGATGGTAAAAAATCTGTACTTAAAAACAGGGCTACGGAAAAAAATAAAAATATTCCAAACTGTTGTCCTTGACTGTATATATAATATGACATAAAGTCTGTATAGTATGTGAATAAATTACTCTAAATGTGTAAATAAAAGTAATGTGTGTATGGTGCGTGTAAATTACCATTAATGTATACGTAATTATAATGTGTATAGATATCAATGTTAAAGGGGCATTTCGTGATCCACAGCCTCATCCTCCCACTTTTCTCAAAACAATTTGAGATTTTTATATCGCTGGAAACCTCTGGCTACATAATGTTTATGTACAAAATATCTCTTGCAGATTAATTCGTTTAGCTAAGATATCGTGAAATTTGAATTTCGTTCTGGTGCACCAGAACGAAATTACAACGCATTGTCTATGGAGCAGTGTAATACACATAATCGTGCATAACTCACAAACGCAAAATCGGAATCAACTGAAATTTTGGGAATAGGCTTTTTTCGTGGATATGTACTGAAACATGTCATAAAAAGAGGATGCTAGGATCACGAAATCCTCCTTTAATTACGCGTTTGTTAATATTTTTTAGGACTATTTAGTACTGGCAAATTGTGTTCAAGAAACACAAAAGCATTTCTCTGGTCCATGGTAATAACTATTCAGAAAAAGTATAGTTTGACCTACCAGCGATGTATTCTCGGGTTATAGACTTGACATTAAGTATAGAACATGTATTTTTCTCGTCATAAGGATTCAGAAAAAGTATAGTTTGACATCTCTCCGATGTTCAGTTCTTGAGTTACAGGGGGAAAGGTCAAATGTCCAAATTTTGATTCCACAGGCGACAAAAATGTTGATAAAAAATGTTTGTTAGAAAATATCTTGGTTTTTGTTATTCATTTTTTGATATTTAATGGCAGTATAAAAATGTCAATCCCTTGTAAACATGGAAAATGATCTAAGATAAATAGCGCCATCATGTTCACATTTGGTAGTGCTCTATTTCTACAAGCCCTGTTCTACGTGCATCAAACAACCCCAATATCTCCCTCACTGGGAGTGTAGATTTCAAATGGGGCTTCCTGATTGGGTAAGTCCATTTGAAATATGCACCCCCTATGTGGAAGATTGAGGTCATATCTCCCATATGTCCGAATTTTACTAAAATGAAAATTTTTCATCCAAATGTGTATAGCTTGTGTGAATAACCTCGCATCGTGACAAACGAGGCATCAATATACGCAGAACAAAGCTCTCCATATATCGACCATTTTATAGTGTTTTAAGGGACGTGTCATTATTCCGAAGAAAAATTATTCCAAAAGGGGCGTTATTCCAAAGGTTAGTTATTACCAAGGGTCCGATTTAAAATAAGGCTAGTTATTCCAAATTATCCCCAAGGCTCGTTACTACGAAAGGTCATTACTCCGAATTTCTGAATAACGCTCCTTCGGAATAACGATCCTTACCGTTAATTCGGAGTAATGAAACTTCAGAATAAAGAGCCTGCTAGAATGAAGCTTCGGAATAACGACCCTTCGGAATAACCAACCGTAACCGTTTTTAACGTACGGATACAATATAATGTACTTTATAACTGTATTAAAACTGCACTACAGTGCATGCGCTTCAGTAAATTAATAGGCTATATAAATGTGTAATATATTCTCAAAATGTAGTTTATAATTCTTACAATAATGTGCATTTAATGGATTAAAATAATGTACACGTATCTGTTCGTATTTTCGTTTCATTTTGTCAGCATTCTTGTGTATTGTCCTAACAATTATGACCCTATTGGCACCAAACGGATTTTGGACAATTTCATATAAAACAATGTTGATTGTAAGACTTGGAGCCATTTTGGATTTGACCCCCTTGGTGACCGCCAGAGGTCACGAAAGGTCGCACTGTAGTCATCTATACCTGCAGCTACCCATGGCAGCTGTTACGAGTCGTACTTGACTCAAGGCCAAAATCACCTTTTTCCCGAACTCACACGAATGCACAACACAAATACACTGTTTGTGTTTTAAGCTAACAAATCTAAGTCTTTAATTGAAAACAGAGTATGATTGGTACATATAATAACAATGTCGCATATACAATAAAATCACACAATGACAGTTTTACTATATCAGTACTTAACCAGCTGTCTTCTTGTTGGTGATCCTAGAGTTCTTGCAATGTTCTGGACGACTGATGTATTAAATCCTTATTCACTTGTCCTGCGAAAATCAGCGAAGTCCATAGTACACTTGCATTTATAAATCCTTGCGTATAAAATCCTCATACGAAAATGATGATGCTTCCTCCAATCTCCTTTGCGCTGCTATCTCCACAAATATATCTCCTTGCGCTGCATTCTCCACAAATATATCTCCTTGCGCTGCTTTCTCCAAAAATGGTGTTTCTTTCACCATTCTCTCTTTCTCCAGGGAACAGGTTTCTTTAACACAGCTCCGCTGTTTTTTGACAGATGCGTGGCCTTCACAAACCCAGCAAACTCCAGCAATTTGACAGAAGAACTTTTAATCCTTTGATGAGGAAGAGCACTTTTGTGTGCTCGCTGTCTTCTTCGTTGCTGTATTAAAATTAGCTCAATTATTGGCTATATAAACTGGTTAAAATGCACTTCTTTTTTGAAGCACGAAGACCATCACACACATGTGGAGTTTCTCAATCTCCCACGGCATTCTGTAAAGTCCCAACAACAACCTCCAGCTTTTTATATCAGTACTCATGCAAAAACCCATCATCTATTAATAAACCATTACTTCAATCACATTTTCACAACATTGCTGCAATCTTGGGATTTCCCAAGATTAATTATACACATTCACATTACATCACTTCCTGGGGGGTTTTCCTGATGGTGCAATAATGAACTGGGGCTTTCCAAGTTCCAAACATAGCTCTGACTTTGTTTACAATAATTTGGGGGAATTCCAAAATACAAGGGGGTTTCCCATCTCATGAAATACTTTCAGCTTGTAAACAAAGTTAAATAATTAAATTAAATTAAATTACTCAGGGCACATCACACCTCCCCTTAAAAGAAGAAAGTTCGAATGTAATGAAAACTTTCTTAAATGTTTTCTTCTTTTACATCAACTTCAACATATTATCAACTTTGAGTATTTAACTCATCATACACAGTGACTACTTGTCACATACAACTTCCCTTTTAAAGGAAATTTTTGTTTGTCAGGTTTTCTTATGCAATTCTGGACAGGGCATCAGCCATTACATTGTCTTTTCCCTTAATATGTTTGATGTCCAGATTGTACTCTTGCAAGGTCAAACTCCACCTCACCAGTCTTTGGTTTTTGTTCTTCATCCTGTTGATGAAGGTGAGGGGATTGTGATCTGTGAAAACAAGCACAGGGTATACTGTGGTACCCAAATACACATCAAAATGTAGCAATGCTAATAGCAATGCTAAACACTCCTTCTCAATTGTGGAGTAATTTCTCTGGTGCTTGTTGAATTTCCTTGAAAAGTAACAAATGGGGTGATCTATTTGATCTTCACCCTCTTGCATCACAACACCTCCACAGCCTATGTCACTGGCATCAACAGTCAACTTGAACTGCTTCTGAAAATCAGGTGCAGTAAGCACTGGTGAACTCATGAGTATAGATTTGACTCTGTGAAAAGCATTTTCACACTGTTCTGACCAAATGAATTTTGCATCTTTCTTCAACAAATCAGTCAAAGGACTTGCTATCTCTGAAAAGTTTGGACAGAACTTTCTATAATAGCCAACCATTCCTAGAAATCTCATGAGTGCCTTCTTGTTTACAGGTGTGGGGTATTGCTCAATTGCTTCAACTTTGGCTTTGATAGGTTTCACCTGACCTTGACCTACAACATATCCTAAGTATGTGACTGTGGCATGGCAAAACTCACTTTTTACCAGATTGACTGTCAACTGTACTTCAGACAGCTTCTCAAACAATTGATGGAGTTGTTCCATGTGTTGTTCCCAAGTTTGACTGTAAACAATCAAATCATCTACATACGCTTCACATCCCTCTATGTCTGCCACAATTTGATTTACCATTCTCTGAAATGTTGCGGGTGCGTTTTTCAACCCAAATGGCATAACTTTGTATTGGTAAAGACCAAATGGTGTACAAAAAGCAGAAATCTCTTTGGCACGGTCTGTGAGTGGAACCTGCCAGTACCCTTTCAAAAGATCAAATTTGCTAACAAATTTTGCATTCCCAATTTTGTCTATGCAATCATCAATTCTTGGAATTGGGTACGAGTCTGTCTTTGAATGAACATTTGCAGCTCTCATGTCTGCGACCAATCGGTATGAACCATCAGGCTTGGGAACAAGTATACACGGTGAACTCCATTCACTACTACTTGGTTCTATGATATCATTGTCTAGCATATAATTGATCTCATTTTTGAGATGTTCCATTTTCAATGGATTGACTCTGTAAGGATGCTGCTTGATTGGTTTTGTATCACCAACATCTACATCATGAAATGCAGCATTTGTTCTACTTGGCGTATCAGGAAATATATTGTCAAATTTGTGAATCAAATTTGCAATTTGACTTTTGTTGATCTTGAGAAAGATGACCTAACTTTGAGTCCAAATTAGTGAGCACATCAGAATTGTTCAATTTTACATTATACTCTTTGTGCTCTAGCTCTTTATCCTGGTCATATGTGACATCAGAATTGTCATCTTTACTCTTGTCTACATTGGTGATTTTGTCTACATCGGCATGTTTGTCTACATTATCAGCATGTTTTACTGTACACACAGGTTTTGGAATGCCACTGTCACTTCTTTCAACATACTCTTTGAGCATATTTATGTGGCATAACTGCCTGCTCTTGCGTCTACCAGGAGTCTTGATAATATAATCTACTTCACCCACTTTTGACTCTACCTCACATGGGCCATGATATCTGGCTTGTAATGGGTGTCCTGGAATTGGAAATAGTACTAGAACTTTGTCACCTGGTTTGAACACTCTTTCTTTGGCATGCTTATCATACCATTGTTTCATTTTGGCCTGACCCTGTTTCAAGTTTTCCTTGGCGATATCAGTTGCTCTGTTAAGCCCATGCTTAAAATTGGAGACATAATCCAATAAATTGATATCTGATTTCTCATTGAGCCACTTTTCTTTCAACAACTTTAAGGGTCCGCGTACTGTGTGTCCAAACACTAACTCAAAAGGACTAAATCCCAAAGTTTCCTGAACAGCTTCCCTAGCAGCAAACAACAACAAGTGTACTCCCTCATCCCAGTCCCTCTGAAATTCCAAACAGTATGTCCTGATCATGTTTTTCAAAGTTTGGTGGAACCTTTCTAGTGCACCTTGTGATTCTGGATGGTAAGCACTTGAGGTATACTGTTCTATACCTAATTGATACATGACCTGCTGAAATACTCCAGAAGTAAAGTTTGATCCTTGGTCTGACTGTATGGACTTGGGGAGCCCCACAAATGTGAAGAACTTGGTTAAAGCTTTCACTATTGTCACTGCTTTAATATTTCTTAAGGGTATGGCTTCAGGAAAGCGTGTTGACGCGCACATAATTGTCAGAAGGTATTGATTACCTGACTTAGTCTTTGGTAGGGGGCCTACACAATCAATAATAACCCTACTAAATGGTTCATCAAAGGCTGGAATTGGCTTTAATGGAGCAGGAGGTATTTTCTGATTTGGCTTCCCTACTACTTGGCATATGTGACATGTTTTGCAATATTCAGAAACATCTTTTCTGAGAGTGGGCCACCAGAAATGTCTCAGAATTCTTTCATGAGTTTTCTTAACACCCAAATGCCCTGCCATGGGACTATCATGTGCTATGTTAATAACTTCAGTGTGGTAGACTTTTGGTACCACAATTTGGTGCACTACCTTCCACTCTTCATCGGCAGGTGCATCAAGGGGGCGCCATTTTCTCATTAGCACACCATCTTGTTTGTAAAAACAGACAGAATTTTGTTCTGCTTCTTCTAGGGTCAATGCCCTTTGATTGATCTCTTTGAGTTCTGGGTCATTTTGTTGCTCCAGAATCAGCTTGTCATGACTTAATGGGTCTCTCATGGTTTCCCCAATTTGTTCATGCTCAGAGGCTGTGTCATTTTGAGGGTCTTCTTATCCCCTGGAGAAGGAAGTTTATCTTCTTTCTCATTCAACTGTGACACAAATGTGTCTTCCAAATTGTAGCCTAAGTCATCAATTTGGTTGTCCTCAATTGTTTCTAATGAGGCTCTCTTACTCATTGCCCGTGTCACTGCACATGCAGGAAATATCTCCTCTTCCTCACTATTATCATCCTGTAAACAGGGCTTATCTGTAACTATTGGGTCAGGAAACACCTTCCCCCCTGCCAAATCATTTCCTAGCAACATGGACACTCCTTTGACTGGCAATTCATGTCTAACTCCTATGGTTACCGGACCAGAAACCAAGTCAGATGTCAAGTTAACTTTGTGGAGAGGTACACTAATTATTTCCATCCCAATACCCTGGATCAAAGCATTACCTGCTGAACTATCCTCATTAAAGGGCAAAGTTCCTTCCAGAATCATAGACCGTGCACAACACGTATCTCGCACAATCTTAATGGGCTTTGGACTACCATTCTCACCAAGTGATACTACTCCCTCTAACACAAATGGTTCAAATTCTTCACACACCTTGTCTGTCTCACCTCCCTTTTGTGGGAATTCTTGTTTCTTGATTTGACTGACTTTTTTCTTTGACTCAAGTGACACTGCACATCCCACAGTATTACTAGCAGTTTGCTGCTGTTTTTGTGCGTCTTGTCTGCCTTTCAAGAAATAACACTGGGTCATCGTATGCCCTGGTCTCTTGCAATGAGTACAAGTTACTTTGGATTTAAATTCAGTCCCAAATTTTGCTCTGTTACCTGAACTCCCTGCGGTCCCTCTACCACCAGCATTATGCTGTGAATTAGACTGAGGTTTCACTTCTTGTGTACCACCCTGATTTGCTCTAGGTTGATTATGGCTGAACCTGTTTGAATAACTTCTGTTATGACCAAATCTACTCCCATTCAATTTGTGAGTTAAGCCATAGTCGTCCGCCATTGTCGCCGCTTCGTTTAGCGTCTTAATTTTGCTAGCGCTTTCATCCAAATGGGTTTTAATGTCAACGTGGACACATTTCTTGAACTCTTCTATAAGAACTAATTGCTTAAGTTGGCCGAAATCATCTTTGACTTCTTTTGACCCAAGCCACCTGTCAAACATTTGTTCTTTTACTCTAGCAAATTCTACATGGGTTTGATCTGCTTGCTTTCTTGAATCTCTGAACTTTTGTCTGTATGCTTCAGGCACCAGTTCATAGGCCTTAAGGACTGCCTGTTTGACTTCTTCATAATTATTACACTTCTCTATTGGTAGAGCTGAGTAAGTTTCCTGGCCTTCCCCACAAAACTACTTTGTAACAGTAGGGTCCAATGCTCTGGAGGCCATTTCAAATTTGTAGCTACCTTTTCAAAATGTTGAAAGTACTCGTCAACTTCTTTCTCTTTGAATTTAGGCACAAGCTTTACATACTTTGTAACATCAAACCCTGACTTTGACTTTGAGGAGAAACTTGATGAGTATTTGTCACCTAGTTTTGCTAACTTCTCTTGTTCAAACTCAATTTCTTTTTCTTTCAAATGTGCTTCCATTTGAATTTTTGCTAGTTTTTCCTTTTCTTCCATTTCTAATTTGTGGTGCTCAAGCGCCATCTTTTCTTGGCGTGCTTTTTCTTCCATTGCTAGTTTTTGTTTTTCAATGTCTAGCCGTTCTTGTTTTTCTTTATTTTCATTCTCTAACTTGATCATTTCCAGTTTTTCTTTTTGGTCCATTTCTATTTTCTTTTGGTCCATTTCCATTTTCCTCAGTTCTAATTGAATTTCCAACTCTTTCAATTTAAATGCTGAGTCCCCACCAATTTCAGTTTCTACGTCAAGTTTCTCTGCCAAATAGGATTAAACAAAAATGTCCTCCCCGACCAAAACATCAATCAATGCATTTTTGATTATTTGCTTTCTTGTAGCTTGCTTTACTTTCAAGTTATAATGTTTGGCAAATGCTAATAAATCAGGCTTCTTCAACTCATCAAACTTCTCCCAATTTATAGTTTCAAGAAACTCTTCTGCTTTAAACTCTGCCATACTGTACTTTCACGTTCAAGACTTTAGTAAATTAATGTTAACCTTTTTACAGTGTATTTCCCGGACGACGAGCCCCCAATTTTTGTTACGAGTCGTACTTGACTCAAGGCCAAAATCACCTTTTTCCCGAACTCACACGAATGCACAACACAAATACACTGTTTGTGTTTTAAGCTAACAAATCTAAGTCTTTAATTGAAAACAGAGTATGATTGGTACATATAATAACAATGTCGCATATACAATAAAATCACACAATGACAGTTTTACTATATCAGTACTTAACCAGCTGTCTTCTTGTTGGTGATCCTAGAGTTCTTGCAATGTTCTGGACGACTGATGTATTAAATCCTTATTCACTTGTCCTGCGAAAATCAGCGAAGTCCATAGTACACTTGCATTTATAAATCCTTGCGTATAAAATCCTCATACGAAAATGATGATGCTTCCTCCAATCTCCTTTGCGCTGCTATCTCCAC
This sequence comes from Amphiura filiformis, assembly GCF_039555335.1. Taxonomy (NCBI): domain Eukaryota; kingdom Metazoa; phylum Echinodermata; class Ophiuroidea; order Amphilepidida; family Amphiuridae; genus Amphiura; species Amphiura filiformis. The sequence continues at coordinate 46,775,509 of NC_092645.1, forward strand.
AAATATATCTCCTTGCGCTGCATTCTCCACAAATATATCTCCTTGCGCTGCTTTCTCCAAAAATGGTGTTTCTTTCACCATTCTCTCTTTCTCCAGGGAACAGGTTTCTTTAACACAGCTCCGCTGTTTTTTGACAGATGCGTGGCCTTCACAAACCCAGCAAACTCCAGCAATTTGACAGAAGAACTTTTAATCCTTTGATGAGGAAGAGCACTTTTGTGTGCTCGCTGTCTTCTTCGTTGCTGTATTAAAATTAGCTCAATTATTGGCTATATAAACTGGTTAAAATGCACTTCTTTTTTGAAGCACGAAGACCATCACACACATGTGGAGTTTCTCAATCTCCCACGGCATTCTGTAAAGTCCCAACAAAAACCTCCAGCTTTTTATATCAGTACTCATGCAAAAACCCATCATCTATTAATAAACCATTACTTCAATCACATTTTCACAACATTGCTGCAATCTTGGGATTTCCCAAGATTAATTATACACATTCACATTACATCACTTCCTGGGGGGTTTTCCTGATG